>NC_079526.1:11888879-12121324 GCF_003711565.1 Takifugu flavidus | reverse complement strand
ATTGTTTTTGGTGAGAGCCATATAATATATTTCAAGACTGAATTTAATTAAATGTGAGCATAACAAGCCTCTGAATTTATTATTTTAAATAATGTTGTTATAATACTCACCATTATGCGACTCTGGTGCTGCATGGATTTGCTGATGGTTTTGTAGTCTGGTTGGTACTTGGTGAGGTTAAGTCACGCAGGCATTGAGGCTTTCATCCGTTAAACGTGATCGTAGGTTGGACTTGATGTTTTTAAGATGTGAAAATGACTGCTCACATGAATACGTAGATCCAAACATTGTCAATACAGCAATACTCACACGCCTCAGTGTGTGGTATGTGACTGGAAGCGCGTTCCAAGTTTTGATAATCAGCTCGTCTTCGGGTTGAAGTTTACTCATTTCTGTCCACATGTGCTTGCTAGCCAACTCTGCTTTCTGTCGTGCAATCCTTTCCAAATCTTCATTCAGTGACTTGAACTTATTCACCCACATCTTGAGGCCTTCAGTCTGCCCATTCTGCTTCAAAATCTCTGACTGTGACATCAGGAATGTAACTCAGGTCGGCTGTGTTCAGTGAACACTCGTTTGGATGGGTGATGAACTTAAAAAGACTGGAGCGCTCACGAAATTCTCCAAAGCGCGCTTTGATGACTGGAGGAGACTGAGACGGATGTCAAGCAAGCTAGTGGTGGAGATCATCGATGCATTTTTTCATTGCAAATTAGGCACACCGCATGACCTGCTCTCTCCACAAAGGCGAATTCTTCAGTCCATTCGTCCTGAAATGAACGATACTCGTCATCATCTTTTTTTCTTTCGTCATCTTCATCGCCGAAGTTAGTTTTGAGCTAATGACCGAGCCGACTGATTCAAAAGGGGGCGTGTACCTGTTTACCTAGCAACGGCCCAGCAACGGCCCAGCAACGGCCAACATAGGCTATATCATCCAATTAAAATAATGGACGATCGCTCCTGCAGTCAACTGCAGCTCTGAACAAGACATGAGCAGTGGAAAATCGATTGATGGATTAAAACAAATGATAAGATTAAAAAGCCGAAATCTGCGAGCCAGATGTTATCATCAAAAGAGCCACATCTGGCTCGCGAGCCATAGTTCCCGACCGCTGCTGTACAGGCCTGTAGAGAAGAAAAAACACAAGGAAATGTTCTGCTGATTTTTTTTTTTTTTTGGGTGTTTTGAATTTGAATGGCACCTCTGTCAAAGTTGACATAAGTAAGCACAGTGTGTTGGCGAGTCCGAAGGACCAAATTACACGATTAATGATTCAGGGTGGAATATCTTTAAATGCCAGTTGAAGGTTTTATTTTACATTTACAGTACTTGGCTCTGTGTGCTGCAGATCAACACTGTGTTTTTACATGCATAGCCCCCAGCTTTACACCTGGCCTGGCAGGCCAGGGCTCGAGGAGAAGACAAAAGGCAGGGATACAGTTGGTGAGTAATGTTCTGTAAACACAGTCTTGCAGTTCCGTGGATTTTCTGTCATTTATCAGAAGTCCGCACAACAAGTAAAATATCTGTCCGATAGGCTTTAGTGTGCTGTTAAAGGTCAGAGACTGGTGGGACTTAGACGTGGCAGTTACCTAAACTACAAGGGAACCTCTTGTAGATGCCCACAATTTCAGAATTGTCTGTTAAGTTTCCCAAACTGAGCAACAGAAAATTTCATTGTACGTGAGTTAGCTACGCTCTGACTGGAATCAGACATCCCGAATGCTCATCCCCAAACACTCCCTCTGATTTTACCCGCTGCCTTATTTTCAGTGTCCTAACATGCATTTCTATTCAAATGCCCTGCTCCCATTTACCTCTTCCCCCCAATTCACCTTCTCCTCCTGAGTAACTTTAATTGTCCTGGGAAAGTCACGGTCGGTCCACGGGGCACAAAGCGCCGTTTTTATAATTAATGTTACAGAGGAGGGATTACAGGAAGCGAGAATTATTATATCTTGTTAGCATGTGTATACTATATGTTTTTGTTTTCTGTTACAGTTAGTTTAGAAGTTAGGGATAGTATATAATCTTTAGTAGAAATAAACATAAGCAAGTCAGTTGACCCTTCCTTAACATGAATGTTGTTTGGACGGTTGGGGCCAGGAGGAGACAGTCAGACGGAAAGTGGTAGACCCCTATTGTAAAATGTGACAGCATAGTTTACTGGTGTTGATAAGTTCCTTGGCAGGAATATGACCTCGGACCTGGACATCTGGGGAAGATAATGGAGAAGAAGGACCACACCAACACAAAGGAGGCTGGAAGAAGAAGATGAGGTCACCCAAGAAGAAGGACTGGATTGTTGGATGAATTAGCATCAATAATTTACATATGTTTTTCTATAAAAGACTGGGTCAAGGGATAGTTAGGTTGTCAGACTTCATGCCCTGACAATTGATTCTGTTGTTGCAAGGGTTATGGACTGGCCCAGAGCTCTGTATATTTGTATCTTGAATTGGTTCTATTTGCTAAATACATTTTGAAATTGTCATTTGTTTACTTGAAGTCTTCATTTAAAGAACACGCGGATTGGCAGTGACACAGAAGGTATTGCAATCCAACAGAAGAACCAAGAGAAGGGGTGGGATCAGAGCTCCTGCCAGGTCAGGTGTAAAGCTGGGGGCTATGCATGTAAAAACATAGTGTTGATCTGCCGCACACAGAGCCAAGGTTTAGGAATTGGACATCTCACGTACACATGACAATCTTTTCATTAAAGCCCTGATACAGCGTGTTTATTTACATGAAGATGTGCAACCACCGTCATCCTCAGACCTGCTGGATGCTGGTTGTCTGCAAAACTCCAGTTAAACAGAAAAGAGATCAAGACTCCATTAAAGATGAGAGAGGGACACGGCATGGAAATTAACTATGTGGAAATATTCAAATGATTCCCGCAGTAATGAAAATAGAGGCAGAGGATGAAGAAGAAGAAGTGGGTCTCTCTCAGGTCTCGCCCTCTGGCATTCATACAAGAGCCTGGCTGACTGTCTTTCATCATCAGCATGCAGGATCAGAGCGTGTCTTTCGCAGCAGCTCCTCTGCAAGTGTGTGTGTGTGTGTGTGTGTGTGTGTGTGTGTGTGTGCGTGTGTGTGTGTATAAAGTTAGGGCACATAGGGCCTGATTAGAACAGAAACGTGTTCTAACAGCTGTGTTTTTTTTTTTATATTTAAGAATCTAAAGTGCTTTGTTATGGTATCACAGATCTTCATTTTTTTAAAATTACAGATAATTTTGCATTATTTGTTTGTTTTTTATATGGTGCCAAATGGGTCACTGGACTCTCCCCTCTGTCACTGAAGTCAGCCTTTGGACGCTGGTTGAGCTGGTGTGTGTTTGTGTGTGTTTCTTCTTCACTATGCTGCCTTTTCTGTTGGCTGATGAGACAAAGCCAAAGCCAGAGATGTTGGAGAACGTCAGCTGTGCCATCAGAACCTCCCACGGCCCTGTCCGAAGCCCCCAGCGCCCCCTGGTGGTCCCTGGGCTTTCCGTCTTCAGCGCCGTCTCTGTTGGCTGCTTGTTGAAGTTGCAGTCGTACATTCAGTTCAATGTAAACTGTTGCCAAGTTGGAGAGATCTCCTGGTTTTCATGGGCACTAACGCAACATTAATACTTGGACACTATCTAACGTGTGTTTGAGAGTCATCAGAGTGGCTGTTTGTGATCTGATCACTATTGTTGTTGCTGGGAGGAAAACAAAAGATTCCCGAATCAGTGGATCCGGATCAGGAGCCTGTGTTACCCTGTCACACGGATGTGGACCCTTCCTCCGCCTGATCCACTCCAGCGCTGTTCACTGCACATTAACCGTCTCAGTTAAAGGAATAAACTCCAGTTTCCCTGTTGGTTCACACACCTTTGAGTTTTTATTATTACCCATCATGAAGGCTGAAGCATCAAACAGTAGAGTACGAGAGGGCGGGACAAAGGTAAATGAATAAAGATGATAGACAGACGAGAGGCAACACTCAGTTTAAAGGGTAATTTAGGAGGCTTCAAATGTGACACCATGCCTCTACTTTAGGTCGAGAGGGCACGGAGTCGGGAGGGCACGGAGTCGGGAGTGCACTGAGTCGGGAGGGCACCGAGTCGGGAGTGCACCGAGTGGAGAGGGCACTGAGTCGCCTGGTGATGTCGTTCATGGATGTATCGGTGCGGCTCAGCATCTCGTAGACGGCCGTGAGGAGCAGGACGTCACAGTTGTCGTTCAGCTCCAAGTCATTTGGGACATAGTTCTTCACTGGGAAGATGCTGGAAATCGGCACGTCCAGCAGAGCGGCCAGCTGCTTTTTCTGTGTGAGGGAGAGGAAGATTCACATTTGGTTCTGAAGAATCACCACCGATCTGCATCAAGGTGTTGGAGTTCATCACATCTGACCTTTTCCCGAATGATTTCACTCTGGTCAACTTTCCTGATGTTCTTGATAACGGTCGAATCGGCTTTGTCCACTTTAGTCATCAGGACCAGCTGAGGAATCTCTGAAAATCAAGCACCCAAAATCTGAAGTAACTCCAAAATCGTTCAGCGGAGAAGAACGATGCTAATATTATTTCTTAAAAAGTGCTAAAAAAAAACTGCTCGAACTCAGTGAGGTGACTCTCTGGCGTATTTTTCCCAGCTTCTTCTGTAGATCTGCAGACATGTCGGAGACCATGGTGGCGTCCATGACGTAGACCACACAGTGAATCTTCTTATTGGGTGTCGGAGCTGCAACATATCCAGCTGTTTCTGGGGTCATCGGCGAGGTTGGGCTGAACTGTGGCGTGCAAAGAAGTTGTTTTTTTAATCAGGAAAACTTGAAGAATCAGTGCTTCTCCTTCGTGCGTTGGCTATAAAGTTTACCTGGTAACCATCGGGCGCATGACCTTGAATGATGCTGACGATGTCGTCACTGTGAAGCCCCTCCCCTTTCTCCTCTGCCAGACCCATGGTGTCACACAAGGCCAGATTCAGGCGGGTTCCTCCCTCATCACTTATCAAGTAGGGGCGAAACTGGCAGTTAAGTAGCAGGAGCGCAGAGTTCTGATTTAACTGACGGTCAAACAGTTTAAACTTAAATATTCTGTAATTTTGTGTCAGAAAATCTCACCTCTGAGGTCGGGTTGCCGCGGCCGGCCGGATTGCTGATGCGGTCTTTAAATATGGAGAAGACAGAATTGACAAAGCTGGACTTCCCAACACCGAATGGGCCGAGGAGCAGAATCCGAGCTTTGGTCACAGAACCGTCGATGGGTTTGAACTCCTTGATAGCCTTTATGTACTTCATCTTCTTCCTGCAGAAACAGGCGTTATCGCCCAGTAGTGTAAAACCCACATTTGTTTATCACATTGTGGAGGAGAAGATGCCGTTGATGTTGAGATTCTGCTGGAACCATTTGAAATGTGAGACTCACCCTTTCCCCCAGGGGCTCCTGTCTGGTCAAGAGAGAACAAGCTCAGTTAAAGCACCATTTCTGGTACCGAGCACCAAAAGTGACACATTTAGGCTGGTGGTGGTTTACCTGGTGCCTGAGCCATCGCTGATGATTCTTGAACCAAGAAGCAGAGAAGCAAAGTATGACCCAGACTCCAAAGTTTAAAATGGTCCTTCTTCTGAAAATTTACACTTAAGTCTGTTGAAGAGAGCGGAAATAGTGGTCTGTCTTTCAAAGTAAAAGTACAGCAAAGAGCCAGCTGCACGCTTGTGGTTCAAACTGTCATTTTCTTTTTTGTTTTAATTTGAATCACAGTTTATAATTTGATTGCTCAAAATTTGACCATTGTCTTGAGCTGCAGTTGTCGCCTCCTGTTCCAGTTTACAAATGACAGAATGTTGATGCTTTTATTGTGAAAGGTGTAACCAATATTTGGAGGAGTTATTCCAGGAAACATCAGTTTCATTTACAGGGTAGTCACGCCCTAATCAGTGAGTAAAATTTCATTGCAGGAGTCTCCACACTTAAAAAAGTTCATTAATTAATAATTCATTAATAATAATAATCTAATTATTGTCATTATTGTTGTTTTCATTGTTGTTGTTATATTAGTAGTAGTAATAGTAGTTTTTAATGATAGTAAAGTCCTGACTGGGTTCAAGCCTCCTTGAGAGTGTGTCCACAGCAGGGGGCCTGTCTGACGGCATCTTTACATGATCCAAATGAACGATTCTGAGTGCAGCGACGTTCTCGAGATGAAGGACAATCGAGGACGATTTTTGAATCGGTTTTATTCACGAGCACATCTCACACCAACGTGCCAAGGTGCTAGAAAAGCGTTGCAACACCACTGAGTCAGTATATTAGAGCTGAAGCGGCTGATTACGAGTGGACTTGTCTCCACCTGCGGGGCAACTTGTTGGTGCAGTCACGGCTGAGACGGTGTGGCGAGAGGTGTGTGCAGCTCCCAGTAGGTCAGGACTATCAATACTCCACAATCCCAAAATGGTTCCCCAGTGTTATTTATGGCGTCTCGCAGTCAGGTGGCGGTGAATTGTCGAGGAAGTACAGGTCGGCGTACTGCAGGATGTGGTCCACGGCGTTCAGCAGAAGCACGTCCGTGTTGTGGTCCACGTCCAGCTCTGAAGAGTAGTTCTTGACTGGGACGATGTAGGAGGTGGACACGCCCAGCAGAGCAGCAGCTCGATTGATCTGTGCACGACAAACGTGAGCGTCACACGTGTGGACAACCAGCAAAAACACGTCGGGTCTGTTTGGACTGACCGCGGCTTGAACCACGCGGCTCTTGTAGACGTTGGTGACATCTTGGGCGGTTTCTGGACAAACCAGGTCAACGTGCGTCAGCAGAGCCACCTGATGGACTCCTAGCAGGACCACATGGTCACACGGTGTGAGAGGTGCTGGAAAATGAGCACCGTTGGCTGGACACTGCTGGTTTTATTCTGAGCTGCAAACTGGAAAAATCGGAATTAATCGCACAATCCTGAATGATGAACTCCCCCTTCTGGTCGTCGGTGGTTACTGCAGATTTATTCGTGAGATTAAAAAAACATTTTAATGACAGTCATAAAGCTTCTGTTACACATTTAGGTTTACTACCTGTTAAGAGGCTACAACACAAATGGCTACACTGCATTTGGTTATAGTTCAGTAACAAACAATGTTCATATATCAATGTAAAACTAATTATTTGTAATACCGTATTTTCTGGACTATATGTTGCTCCGGAGTTTAAGTCGCACTAGCCAAAAAATGTATAATAAAGAAGAAAAATAGATATATAAGTCGCACTGGACTATAAGTCGCATTTTGGGGGAAAATTTATTTGATAAAATTCGAGACCAAGAACATACATTTCATCTTGAAAAGCAATTAGCAATCCATTAGCATGGATTAGCAATAGGGTTACGGTATGCTAATGTAACAAATTCAGCTACATGACCCACAACGAACTGAGTACGTGTCTGCTTCGTTAACGTAACATATTAACACTTATTCAGATAACTATAGCATAAAGAACATCCGAGCAAGTTTACCAAACAATCAAGTCGAACTCCATAGACGAAGCACCGCTTTTTCTTCTGCGTCGCTAAAGGAACTCGTTCCTCAGGTACACATGCCTCGAGCGCCCCCTTGTGGTTGTCAGTGTGAAACTAACGAACATGTGAAATTCTGTAATAATGTATTTATTTAACATATAAGTCGCTCTGGAGTACAAGTCGCACCCCCTGACAAACTATGAAAAAAAGTGCGACTTTTAGTCCGGAAAATACGGTAAACCTGTACAGCAGGGGTGGGGAACCTCCGGCCTCCGGCCGTATACGGCCTACGAGACCATTTCTACCGGCCCGCAACGCAATAAGATTTTTATATTTTATATGTGCACTTATACAGTGGGACCGTTCGCTAAACTCCGCGAGCTGCGAGTAGCAGCGGTAGCGTATTTTTGCCTTTCGTATCCTGAAATTTCTTTCGTAACGAGGAAATATTTTCCCGTTTTCTGAGATAAAACAGACGGTTATGTTATGTCCGAGTCAAGGTCAGGGTCAGTGAACACAGCATGTGATGTACGTAGTGGGCTGGACTGATTGACACGGACGAAAAATGCTTAGCGAAACACGCTAAACTCGACGAGTTGAAAGGACAGATGAGTTTGGATAAAATTAACGCTCTTCGCCGGAGTTTGGAGGCTCAACAAGCAGCTTTCACACGACCATGTACCGACAGAGAGAATATTACGCGTGCAAGTTTTGTGGTGAGTGAATTAATAGCCACGAAGCTGAAACCTCACGCCGAAGGAGAGTTCGTGAACGCGCCTCGTAGCCACCGCTGAGGCGCTCGCGCCGTACAAAGTAAAATTGTTTCAAAGCGTGAATTTTTTTTCGTGAATAACTATTGAACTAAGACATATATTGTTATGATTCCAGTGGCTAACGGTATGTTTTTATGGTCAAGGAATCTAAATATGTAGTCAAAGTATGTGGGACTAATATTTATGGTGGAAATCACAATATGCCAGGAATTGTTGCGCTTGGCGGAGGTCTGCGCTCTCCGAGTGCTTTCTAGTTGTTGTTGTTATTATTTTCTTTATCTTTCTTTCTTCATTTATTTTCTTGATTATCTTGTTGTATTGCAGTTTTTGTGAGTAGAGGCCTCGAACAGGCCCTTACGGGTCTCTTGCCTCAACTCTGCACCTCTTTTTATTGTTTTGTATGATCATGAAAAATATTTTACTTGTCATTTTATTCTATTTTTTTGGTGATTTTATATGCATGTGTGCTAAATAAATAATTCAAACTCAAATGCAGCAATCATGAGACTTAGTAACACAGTGGTTATAGACTTTTTTTTGTCTTTTTTTGCATCCCTAGGTATGTGTTCATAATAGTATGGCCCTCGGAGGACTTTATAAAAATTGAAATGGCCCTCGAAATGAAAAAGGTTCCCCACCCCTGCTCTACAGGCCTGTAAGAGAAGAAAAAACACAAGGAAATGTTCTGCTGATTTTTTTTTTTTAGGTGTTTTGAATTTGAATGGCACCTCTGTCAAAGTTGACATAAGTAAGCACAGTGTGTTGGCGAGTCCGAAGGACCAAAGTTACACGATTAATGATTCAGGTGTGGAATATCTTTAAATGCCAGTTAAAGGTTTTATTTTACATTTACAGTACTTTGTTTTTTAACCTGATTAGAACAGAAATGTGTTCTAACAGCTGTGTTTTTTTATATTTAAGAATCTAAAGTGCTTTGTTATGGTATCACAGATCTTCATTTTTTTGTTTTTTTTTAAATTAGAGATGATTTTGCATTATTGTTTGTTTTTTTATATGGAGCCCCATTACTGCTGATGTGAGTGTTTCTCTCCCAGAATCTTTAGCAGACTCTAAAGAATCTGTGGTTGTGCAGCGTCAGTGGAACAAACACGTGATTTTATAGACAGGTTTTATATGCACGGCACGGTCGGCCCAACATTTGTTCAGCAGCGAGTCGTCCGCCTGTGCTTCTGTTCGAGCAGCAGAATTTGACTGGAGCCAAAAATTCCATTTTTCGTTGACACTGGAGCCTCAGCGTTGGTGCCAAATGGGTCACTGGACTCTCCCCTCTGTCACTGAATCAGCCTTTGGACGCTGGTTGAGCTGGTGTGTGTTTGTGTGTGTTTCTTCTTCACTATGCTGCCTTTTCTGTTGGCTGATGAGACAAAGCCAAAGCCAGAGATGTTGGAGAACGTCAGCTGTGCCATCAGAACCTCCCACGGCCCTGTCCGAAGCCCCCAGCGGCCCCCTGGTGGTCCCTGGGCTTTCCGTCTTCAGCGCCGTCTCTGTTGGCTGCTTGTTGAAGTTGCAGTCGTACATTCAGTTCAATGTAAACTGTTGCCAAGTTGGAGAGATCTCCTGGTTTTCATGGGCACTAACGCAACATTAATACTTGGGACACTATCTAACGTGTGTTTGAGAGTCATCAGAGTGGCTGTTTGTGATCTGATCACTATTGTTGTTGCTGGGAGGAAAACAAAAGATTCCCGAATCAGTGGATCCGGATCAGGAGCCTGTGTTATGTGGACCCTTCCTCCGCCTGATCCACTCCGGCGCTGTTCACTGCACATTAACCGTCTCAGTTAAAGGAATAAACTCCAGTTTCCCTGTTGGTTCACACACCTTTGAGTTTTTATTATTACCCATCATGAAGGCTGAAGCATCAAACAGTAGAGTACGAGAGGGCGGGACAAAGGTGAATGAATAAAGATGATAGACAGACGAGAGGCAACACTCAGTTTAAAGGGTAATTTAGGAGGCTTCACATGTGACACCCTGCCTCTACTTTAGGTCGGGAGGGCACCGAGTGGAGAGGGCACTGAGTCGCCTGATGATGTCGTTCACGGATGGATCGGTGCGGCGCTTCATCTCGTTGACGGCCATGAGGAGCAGGACGTCACAGTTGTCGTTCAGCTCCAAGTCATCTGGGACATAGTTCTTCACTGGGAAGATGCAGGAAATCGGCACGTCCAGCAGAGCGGCCAGCTGCTTTTTCTGTGTGAGGGAGAGGAAGATTCACATTTGGTTCTGAAGAATCACCACCGATCTGCATCAAGGTGTTGGAGTTCATCACATCTGACCTTTTCCCGAATGATTTCACTCTGGTCAACTTTCCTGATGTTCTTGATAACGGACGGATCGGCTCTGTCCACTTTAGTCATCAGGACCAGCTGAGGAATCTCTGAAAATCAAGCAACCAAAATCTGAAGTAACTCCAAAATCGTTCAGCGGAGAAGAACGATGCTAATATTATTTCTTAAAAAGTGCTAAAAAAAAACTGCTCGAACTCAGTGAGGTGACTCTCTGGCGTATTTCTCTCAGCTTCTTCTTTAGATGTGCAGACACGTCGGAGACCGTGCTGGCGTCCATGACGTAGACCACACAGTGAATCATCTCATCGGGTGTCGGAGCTGCAACATATCCATCTGTTTCTGGGGTCATCGGCGGGTCGGCCTGAACTGTGGCGTGCAAAGAAGTTTTTTTTTAAATCAGGAAAACTTGAAGAATCAGTGCTTCTCCTTCGTGCGTTGGCTATAAAGTTTACCTGGTAACCATCGGGCACATGACCTTGAATGATGCTGACGATGTCGTCACTGTGAAGCCCCGCCCCTTTCTTCTCTGACAGACCCATGGTGTCACACAAGGCCAGATTCAGGGAGGTTCCTTCCTCGACACTTATCGAGTGGGTGCGAAACTGGCAGTTAAGGAGGAGGAGCGCAGAGTTCTGATTTAACTGGTTAAACAGGTTAAACTTGAATATTCTGTAATGTTCTGTCAGAAAATCTCACCTCTGAGGTCGGGTTGCCGGCGTAGGCCGGATTGCTGATGCTGCCTCTAAATATGGAGAAGACAGAATTGACAAAGCTGGACTTCCCGACACCGAATGGGCCGAGGAGCAGAATCCGAGCTGTGGTCACAGAACTGTCGATGGGTTTGAACTCCTTGATAGCCTTTATTAACTTCGTCCTCTCCCTGCAGAAACAGGCGTTATCGCCCAGTAGTGTAAAACCCACATTTGTTTATCACATTGTGGAGGAGAAGATGCCGTTGATGTTGAGATTCTGCTGGAACCATTTGAAATGTGAGACTCACCTTTCCCCCCAGGGGCTCCTGTCTGGTCAAGAGAGAACAGAACAGTTAAAGCACCATTTCTGGTACCGAGCACCAAAAGTGACACATTTAGGCTGGTGGTGGTTTACCTGGTGCCTGAGCCATCGCTGATGATTCTTGAACCAAGAAGCAGAGAAGCAAAGTATGACCCAGACTCCAAAAGTCAAAATGGACCTTCTTCTGAAAATTTCCACTTAAGTCTGTTGAAGAGAGCGGAAATAGTGGTCTGTCTTTCAAAGTAAAAGTACAGCAAAGAGCCAGCTGCACGCTTGTGTTTCAAACTGTCATTTTCTTTTTAGTTTTAATTATAATCGCAGTTTATAATTTGATTGCTCAAAATTCGACCATTGTCTTGAGCTGCAGTTGTCGCCTCCTGTTCCAGTTTACAAATGACAGAATGTTGATGCTTTTATTGTGAAAGGTGTAACCAATATTTGGAGGAGTTATTCCAGGAAACGTCAGTTTCGTTTACAGGGTAGTCACGCCCTAATCAGTGAGTAAAATTTCATTGCAGGAGTCTCCACACTTAAAAAGTTCACCGAGCAGAGAAAATGACCGTTTACTGATAACTTGGTTTTATCAGACTAAAACTTCCTTAAAAGTGAACATTAATTAATAATAATAATCTAATTATTGTCATTATTGTTGTTATATTAGTAGTAGTAATAGTAGTTTTTAATGATAGTAAAGTCCTGACTGGGTTCAAGCCTCCTTGAGAGTGAGTCCACAGCAGGGGGCCTGTCTGACGGCATCTTTAAATGATCCAAATGAACGATTCTGAGTGCAGCGACGTTCTCGAGATGAAGGACAATCGAGGACGATTTTTGAATCGGTTTTATTCACGAGCACATCTCACACCAACGTGCCAAGGTGCTAGAAAAGCGTTGCAACACCACTGAGTCAGTATTCAGAGCTGAAGCGGCTGATTACGAGTGGACTCGTCTCCACCTGCGGGGCAACTTGTTGGTGCAGTCACGGCTGAGACGGTGTGGTGAGAGGTGTGTGCAGCTCCCAGTAGGTCAGGACTATCAATACTCCACAATCCCAAAATGGTTCCCCAGTGTTATTTATGGCGTCTCGCAGTCAGGTGGCGGTGAATTGTCGAGGAAGTACAGGTCGGCGTACTGCAGGATGTGGTCCACGGCGTTCAGCAGAAGCACGTCCGTGTTGTCGTCCACGTCCAGCTCTGAAGAGTAGTTCTTGACTGGGACGATGTAGGAGGTGGACATGCCCAGCAGAGCAGCAGCTTGATCGATCTGTGCACGACAAACTTGAGCGTCACACGTGTGGACAACCAGCAAAAACACGTCGGGTCTGTTTGGACTGACCGCGGCTTGAACCACGCGGCTCTTGTAGACGTTGGTGACATCTTGGGCGGTTTCTGGACAAACCAGGTCAACGTGCGTCAGCAGAGCCACCTGATGGATTCCTAGCAGGACCACATGGTCACACAGGTGTGAGAGGTGCTGGAAAATGAGCACCGTTGGCTGGACACTGCTGGTTTTATTCTGAGCTGCAAACTGGAAAAATCGGAGTTAATCGCACAATCCTGAATGATGAACTCCCCCTTCTGGTCGTCGGTGGTTACTGCAGATTTATTTGTGAGATTAAAAAAACATTTTAATGACAGTCATAAAGCTTCTGTGACACATTTGTTTACTACCTGTTAAGAGGCTACAACACAAATGGCTACACTGCATTTGGTTATAGTTCAGTAACAAACAATGTTCATATATCAATGTAAAACTAATTATTTGTAATACCGTATTTTCTGGACTATATGTCGCTCCGGAGTTTAAGTCGCACTAGCCAAAAAATGCATCATAAAGAAGAAAAATAGATATATAAGTCGCACTGGACTATAAGTCGCATTTTGGGGGGAAATTTATTTGATAAAATCCAAGACCAAGAACATACATTTCATCTTGAAAAGCAATTAGCAATCCATTAGCATGGATTAGCAATAGGGTTATGGTATGCTAATGTAACAAATTCAGCTACATGACCCACAACGAACTGAGTACGTGTCTGCTTTGTTAACGTAACATATTAACACTTATTCAGATAACTATAGCATAAAGAACATCCGAGCAAGTTTACCAAACAATCAAGTCGAACTCCATAGACGAAGCACCGCTTTTTCTTCTGCGTCGCTAAAGGAACTCGTTCCTCAGGTACACACGCCTAGAGCGCCCCCTTGTGGTTGTCAGTGTGAAACTAACGAACAAGTGAAATTCTGTAATAATGTATTTATTTAACATATACAGTGATCCCTCGCTATATCGCGTTTCATCTTTCACGGCTTCGCTGCTTCACGGATTTTGTTTTGCGAGTCGTTCATTGCAGTTCTCAAATATAATCGAAGGTGGCATATCCGTTTATAAAAATCTCTTGCTCATGTTACCGGCGCCAGAGCTAGGGGTCTCTGGTCCGGCAGCATGAGCCACTCAGGCGGCGGGCGCTGAGCGGCTAAGCTACGGTATAACTACCTGTGGATCCAAACACACGACACGCGAGTTGTCAGCTCACGCTACTGCTGCGCAGTGTAGTTTATTCTTTGCACATGCACTTGAATGTTCACATTCATATACACAACATGGCAAGTACCATACCAATTACTCTCAGAATAGTACTAACAAACAATAACTAGTCACCAGTAACTTTTATGGTCGGAACTACGCACACACACACATATACACTCACTCGTGTTTAACTAACCTTTTGCTGACGGGAATGCCCGATAACAAACCACGACGATAAAGTACATATTTCAATATCTTACAGTGCTTAGCTTCCCTTCATGACTTCGCTTATATGTTGCTACATAGTTTAACTGAAGAGAACTGTACAAATAGTACATTTTACATACCTGTGGATCCAAACACACGACACGCGAGTTGTCAGCTCACGCTACTGCTGCGCAGTGTAGTTTATTCTTTGCACATGCGCAGAGCAAAAGCAGAGCATAGACTGTTTGCTTGGACCCACTGGTGTTAAAGCACTCTCTACTGGTGCAAAGTGGCAATGATTTCTGCAAACCGTATAAAGGTTCAAATATTAAAATGAAAAAGAGGGGGTGTCTGTTAACATAATAAACTATATGTGGCTATTTCAGACCCACTACACTCTCCCCTGCTTCAAGAGATGTCTCCAGACATCTAGAACCAAACTAACAAAAATATTAAAAGAAAATGTCTCAAAACAGTCCAATTGTCAACGTACAGTTATGTGTGTATATGTATGAGTGTGTGCCAGTGTAGGTGTGTATGTGTACAGTGAAGTCTGGTCTCGTCTGTCCTTCAAGTCTTTGTGTGTCTCTAGCATGTCCACACTGCTTGTGCAGGGTAGAAACAATGTTCGGGGACAGCTGGGTAAAAGGAGGGTATGGGACATGGATTGAGGGGTAATGGGAGATGAGACATGGGGTAAGGGGCATAGGCGAACATCAGGTTTGCACCTGGTCCCCAAGACTGGTATGATGGTTGTCCAAGAGTGTCATATGTGAGCATTTCTCGAGGTCTCTGTGCTCGAGCTGACCTCCTCACAGGTTGCACTTCCTCCTCAGACAGTTCCACTGCAGGCTCATCATTGTCCTCCTGCTCTCTTGAATCAGCCTCCTCCGCAGTGTCATCAGTTATGAGTTCTCCTTGCACTTCCTGAGCTGGTGGTGGAACAGCTGCCTGCTGGTCTGGTGTCTGCACTGGATCTGGGACGGTGACAGGATCACGTTGTTGTTCAGTTGACATTTCAGTATGTCTCAGTGGTTGAAACTCTGGGGCTATAGGTCGGAGCTCATCTGGTGGGTTAGACTGAGGACTTGCCGGTCTGACTCTCCTCCTGCTATATACTGGAATTGTTCGAAGGCAATATGTGTATTCCTCCTCTTCCTCAGAGTGTTCAGACTCCTGCTCCACTGTCTCTCTGTTGTTTCTGTAACAGTCTGTCTGTCTTTGTCTCTGTCTAGGTGCGGACTGACTCGGTGGGACTTCTAAAGGCAAATCATTAACAGGTAGCAGAAGGTTGCGATGCAGCACGGAGAGTGCGTTCTCCTGTTTCTGGTTGAACTCTGTAAACAGGTCCGTCTCCCATCTTTTCAACCACTCGATGAACCTTTTTCTCCCAATAAGCTCTAAGTTTGCCCGGACCACCCCTCTCCGACAGATTCCTGACAAGCACACGATCTCCAGGCTGCAGTGTAATACCTTTCACATGCTGATACATAATATTCTTTCCCTTAGCTGAACGCTTCCCACTGGTTTCTGAAGCAATTTTGTATGCTTCCTGCATGCGTGAAGCCCATTTCTGTGCATACTCTTGCCTGGACCGTGGTCCCTCTTCAGGTTTCAAGTCAAAGAGCAGATCTACAGGCAAACGTGGAGCTCTACCATAAAGAAGAAAAAATGGTGAATAACCTGTTCCCTCATGTCTTGTACAGTTGTACGCGTGGACAATGTGAGGTAGGTGATCCTTCCACTCTGTTTTTTTCTCCTCCTGCAGAGTGCGGAGCATCTGTAGAAGTGTCCTGTTCAGGCGCTCGACAGGATTCCCCTGCGGATGGTAGGGAGTGGTTCGTGAGTGGGAAATTCCTGCGAGCTGCTGAAGTCTCTGGAAGAGACTGTTTTCAAACTCCCGGCCCTGATCATGATGTAGCTTTGCAGGGTACCCGAAGCGAGGGATAAAGTCATAGAAGATTTTCTCGGCTGCTGTTCTGCCAGATTTGTTTTTTGTGGCATAAGCTTGACCAAACCGAGTAAAGTGATCTACCAGGACTAAAATGTACTCATAACCACCTTTACTCTGTTCAAGATGTAAATAATCAATTGAGATGAGCTCAAATGGGGCACTGGTTGTTATAGAACCCATAGGTGCTCTCTCTGGTCTGTTTGGATGTTTTTGTTTAATACACTGACACTGGCGAATCACATAATCTTCTATGTCCTGTTGCATAAAAGGCCAATAAAACCTTTCTCGTGCTAAATGTATGACTTTATCAGCGCCCACATGTCCCATGTCATCATGCAGGTGTTTTAACACGGTGGCCTTCAGTTTACTGGGGAGAACCAACTGTTTCCTCTGTCCTGTCTGTCTGTACAAAATCCCTTTGTCAAGTCTGAGTCTGTTCCATTCGTGTACCAGTCTGCGTGTTTCTCGTCCCATTTGTCTCTTTCCTTTATCCTGAGGACTCCATCCATTTTTCTTTAGGTTTATCACCTCACAGATAGGAGCATCTTCTTTCTGTGCATCTCTGACACTCTCTGGTGTGATGACAGGGGTGCCTCCAAAGTGTGCGTCACTTACATCCGACTGCAGCTGTAATGCAGCCACCCACGGCACATCACCGTCTTTTACAGCTGTGTCTCCCTGCCAGATGGCGGAGACTACATCAGGGGACACTGTCTCTGTGAACTCTTTCAGGTGACCATCAAGATGCACTGGGTGTCTTGACAGGGTGTCAGCATCAGTGTTTGACTTGCCTGGACGATATTTGATGGTGAAATGAAAGTCGGCTAATTCACCCACCCAACGATGTCCGACTGCGTTCAACCTGGCTGAGCTCAAAACATATGTAAGGGGGTTATTATCCGTGTATACTGTGAAAGTGGGGGCGTAATAGAGGTAATCTCTAAATTTATCACAGATTGCCCACTTTAACGCCAGGAACTCAAGCTTGCTAGAATGGAGATGGTAGTTTTTCTCAGCAGGCGTGAGTGTCCTGGAGCCATAAGCAATAACCCGGAGCTTGTTTCCCTGCTGTTGATAGAGCACAGCACCCAGACCTTCGTTCGAGGCATCTGTGTGGAGTACAAAAGGTAAGTCATAGTCTGGATAAGCCAAAATGGGTGGACTGGTTAACATATCCACCAGGCGTGATACTACAGCACTATGATCTGGTGTCCAATAAACAGGTGTTTTGGATAAGAGCTGACCACTCTTAGTATTTTTTGACTTAACCTTGGTAGCTCTCTGGCTAGGCTCACTAGGACTCTCTATCAGCTGAAACAGAGGTCTTGCTATCCTAGAAAAGTCCTGTATGAATGTTCTGTAATAGCCTAAAAAACCTAAGAGGGCTCTGACCTCTCCCACATTCTTTGGCTCTTTCTCTTTCAAATGCTGAACTGCCTCAATATCTTCAGGGTCAATCTGAACACCTTCGCGAGTCACTAAGCGGCCTAAATACCTGACCTGGCTTTTAAACAGGTCACATTTTTTGGACGTAATTTGATACCATACTCTCGCAGGCGACAGAGCACCCGTCTCAGATCTTCAACATGGTCATGAAAAGTCTTGGAAAAACAGAGAACGTCGTCCAAATATGGAGAACAGCACTCGTCCCTTAACCCGTCAAGAACTCCCTCCATACATCTTTGAAAAGCCGCTGGGGCGTTTGTTAGACCAAATGGGAGGCGGGTCCACTCATAAAGCCCCCAGGGTGTGCTAAAGGCAGTCAGATGTCTGGAGCTCTCATCGACAAACCCTTGATGGTATGCACTACCCTGGTCGAGTATGGAGAACCATGAGTACCCCCCCAGACTGTCTAACAGATCTTGGATGCGTGGAAGAGGGTGGCGGTCGGGGATGGTTTTCCGATTCAAGCCTCTAAAATCAATACACAGACGCAAACTCTTGTCCTTCTTCCTAACACAGACCACTGGAGATGAGTAGGAAGAAGTAGACTTTCTGATCCAGCCCTGGTCAAGAAGATTTTGTACATAGTCCTTCACCTCCCTGTACAAGGGCTTCGGAACAGAGTTGTAGGACGTCTGCACTGGCGTGTCATCCTTCAGATGGATTTTCAATTGCAGGCTTGGGATGCACCCAATGTCACAGTCATCTTTGGCGAAGACATCTGACTCCTCATACAACATGTCTCTGACTATGTTTTGTTCATGTCTCTCCAGGTGCGACACATCAACAGGGGGATGCCATCTCTGTGTTGTTGTGTCCTCTGTCTTGTTTTTCTCACTTGTTCCTCTTTGTTTGTCTGTGCTAACCTGAGCTGAGGATGTACTAACAGTGTTAGGGGACATGGGTTCTAACCCACCGGGAAAACAGTTCACTGGTTTAACTTCAGTAACTTCCTCTAATGTTCCTAAAACTGTTCTCTTAGGGAGGTAGATGTCATGTTTAGTGGGGTTTTGAACAGGTATCTTGACAAATTTTGTGGACCCACTTGGAACATCAACTAAGGCCTGAAACAAATCCAACCCCTCAGGACAGTTACTCACTACATCGGGTTGGAAGAGCATAACCCCACCACTTGGCCATTCCCTGACTCTGCACCTCACCTCACAAATCTGCCCTGCAGGAATGGTGGAACCCGTCTTCCCTGTTCTCACACTGCACTCTACAGCTGTCTCACCTGGGGTCAACATCTGGCAAGCGGCAACTAGGGCTTCGACAGCACTGTCATTTATACTTAAGGTTTCTTTTAATAAAGCAGAAATATCAACCTCACTTCTCTGTTCTTTGATTATCTCAACTAAAACATTGCTGCCTAAGAGAGGACAGTTGAGACAGTTCTGGCTGATTAGCATTGGCACTTGAATGGTGACATATCCACAGTGTTTGTTACCGATTTGGAGTTCAACATCTGCCCATCCATCAAAGGGGACAACTGTGCCATTTGCTGCAGAAATCACCAGCGGCTCATCAAGAGGGAGGGATTCAAGTGGCTGGATATCGACATGGGGGAGTGCTTCTTCCATCCAGCCTCTCCCCACCATCGTCACTTGAGCCCCTGAGTCAAGCAACATCTGGAGAGGAACACCATTGAGAGTACATGAGACCATACATTGCTTTCCTATGAGCTGTGCTAAGCGTTTCTTTGTTGGTGGTTGACACTGTGCTTTTGTTTTTACAGGACTTGCTGCCTTAGACATGCTGGGTTGGGCTGAGGGTTCCTTAGCTGTCACGGTCACTGGCTGCCCTTCTCCAGTGACCTCATCCCGTTTCCCGACGTCCTCCTTTGAAGACAGCCGACCGCCCGATGTCCAGCTTGGCCACATACGAAGCAGTGAGGGCAACTCATCTTGCCCTGCTGAACACAGTTGCTGCATCTGCCACGGGCTTCAGATGTTGGTGGCATTGGCTGGGCTGTGGCTGAGTGTGTGTTCACAGGGGTGGCAGTGTCAGCAGGCCTCACCACTTGAGCCAGCTGTTTGGTCAGGGAGGACACCTGTGCAGTCAGTTCTTCAATAGCGGCACGGTTAGCCTGTAACTCAGTGTCAACTCTAGTCTGCTTAGTTGAGTCACTACAGTCAAGCTGAGCTGGGCTCACAGTCACTGGTCGGTTTTTAGCTACTGTGCCAAGGCGTCTGAGTCTCTCTGTCTCCTCACTGGTAGACTTAGTTATCTGGTCCAAAAGAAAGTCATCACTAACCTGCGAGTCTGTGAGAAGAGGTTTGAGATCATAACGAACATGGTTATTTTTCTCATTCAGACCTTGATACAAAGTGTGAAGAAAGGTGCCCTGAACCAGCTTTTTGTCGTAGCTAAACTCTGCACCAGGTTGTTGTGACTCAAACAAAACACGCTGTTTTAAACCCATTATCTTGTATAGGAATTGTTGAGGACTCTCTTTGTCCTGTTGTTTAGCATTATTTAACTCTTGAAAAAGTTCAGTGCTGCTTTTGTCCCTGATATGTGCGCGGAGAAACCGCTTTAGCTCATCAACAGTTAAATCACTTTTGTTTGTCAACATTTCTCTGAATGTACCTGGTTTGATTATTTTCATCACAGTGCGAATCACCTCTGACTCAGTAAAACCTTCCTGTATACCTTCTTCGATTTGTTTACAAAGGTTACTGTATGACATATCAGACCCAACATCAGAGATTTGTCCACCATGTAACTTAAATTCTCTGCGTGGGAGCAGAGCTGCAAAATCATTCACCCTCAATACCTGGTCTCCCATGCTGGATGACAGACTTACTCTACCATGGGGAGATCCATCAACGCCTGCGGTGAAAGCCCTGGTGACTGTGGAAGTGTCAAAGTTCCTTGCTGGCAGTCCACTGTCTCTTCGTGAAGGTGCTGGATGCATGTGAATGTCTTTGTTCATCTGCAATGGCTGTGTGGGAATGTTGTGGTTGTGTGGGGTTGTGGTGGATTGTGTGACTGTGTCGTGATGATCAGAATGAGGTGAAGTGGATAGCTGCTCCTGGTGGGGTGATGACTCCTCCACTGGCTGTCCTGTCTCCGGCGCAGTCTGGCGAGCTTCACTTCCACCGGGGTCTGTGGCCAGCAGGTCACTCAGCATGTCATTCAGGATAAGGAGTTGAGTCATACCTTCATCTTCCATAGCACTTAATTTCTCACTCCTGAGGTAGTCCACAATCAGGTCATACAGTTCTGGTTCACTCAAATCTTTAACCTCGTGAGTTTTGCTGCCATCGTCTATTGAACTCACAACTGCCAATAGCTGGTCTGTACTCAAATATGAAAGATTCTTCTGGATCTTGAAGATCAGCATCCGCCGTGGGGTGACAGTGGCCATCTTGGCGTTACTCTGGTGACTTCCGCTCTCTGGATGACGCTCTGGACTGCAGCCTTCCCTGAAGCTTTGGGCACCGTTTCACGTCGTCGCGACACTCACTTCACTAGGCAGAAACGCTAATGATCCCGGACGAGCCCCCAAATGTTACCGGCGCCAGAGCTAGGGGTCTCTGGTCCGGCAGCATGAGCCACTCAGGCGGCGGGCGCTGAGCGGCTAAGCTACGGTATAACTACCTGTGGATCCAAACACACGACACGCGAGTTGTCAGCTCACGCTACTGCTGCGCAGTGTATTTTATTCTTTGCACATGCACTTGAATGTTCACATTCATATACACAACATGGCAAGTACCATACCAATTACTCTCAGAATAGTACTAACAAACAATAACTAGTCACCAGTAACTTTTATGGTCGGAACTACGCACACACACACATATACACTCACTCTTGTTTAACTAACCTTTTGCTGACGGGAATGCCCGATAACAAACCACGACGATAAAGTACATATTTCAACATCTTACAGTGCTTAGCTTCCCTTCATGACTTCGCTTATATGTTGCTACATAGTTTAACTGAAGAGAACTGTACAAATAGTACATTTTACATACCTGTGGATCCAAACACACGACACGCGAGTTGTCAGCTCACGCTACTGCTGCGCAGTGTAGTTTATTCTTTGCACATGCGCAGAGCAAAAGCAGAGCATAGACTGTTTGCTTGGACCCACTGGTGTTAAAGCACTCTCTACTGGTGCAAAGTGGCAATGATTTCTGCAAACCGTATAAAGGTTCAAATATTAAAATGAAAAGAGGGGGTGTCTGTTAACATAATAAACTATATGTGGCTATTTCAGACCCACTACACTCAGAAAAAGAAAGAGCGCCAACAACTACCCATAACAATGTTCTTCTCTCGGAGAAAGACTCCTGCGCCTTCAGTAGAAACAGACGCTCCAGCGGAGCGGAGTCAGGACGAAGAGGCACAGCTGGGACTGAAATACGCGAGTGACAATGTTTCCAACCTTGTATTACTATATTAAAATTATTGTTTTAAACAAATTTTGGGCTTTAAAACAGGTTTTGATTTTTGGTTTCATTCTATAGTTCAGTATTGCATTGTAAAATAATTAAAAAAAATAAAGCTGACTACTTCACGGATTTCACTTTTCGCGTGTTATTTTTGGAACGCAACTCCCGCGATAAACGAGGGATCACTGTAAGTCGCTCTGGAGTACAAGTCGCACCCCCTGACAAACTATGAAAAAAAGTGCGACTTATAGTCCGGAAAATACGGTAATCCTGTACAGGCCTGTAAGAGAAGAAAAAACACAAGCAAATGTTCTGCTGATTTTTTTTTTTTTAGGTGTTTTGAATTTGAATGGCACCTCTGTCAAAGTTGACATAAGTAAGCACAGTGTGTTGGCGAGTCCGAAGGACCAAAGTTACACGGTTAATGATTCAGGTGTGGAATATCTTTAAATGCCAGTTAAAGGTTTTATTTTACATTTACAGTACTTGGCTCTGTGTGCTGCAGATCAACACTGTGTTTTTACATGCATAGCCCCCAGCTTTACACCTGGCCTGGCAGGCCAGGGCTCGAGGAGAAGACAAAGGGCAGGGATACAGTTTGGTGAGTAATGTTCTGTAAACACAGTCTTGCAGTTCCGTGGATTTTCTGTCATTTATCAGAAGTCAGCACGACAAGTAAAATATCTGTCCGATAGGCTTTAGTGTGCTGTTAAAGGTCAGAGACTGGTGGGACTTAGACGTGGCAGTTACCTAAACTACAAGGGAACCTCTTGTAGATGCCCACAATTTCGGAATTGTGTGTTAAGTTTCCCAAACTGAGCAACAGAAAATTTCATTGTACGTGAGTTAGCTACGCTCTGACTGGAGTCAGACATCCCGAATGCTCATCCCCAAACACTCCCTCTGATTTTACCCGCTGCCTTATTTTCAGTGTCCTAACATGCATTTCTATTCAAATGCCCTGCTCCCATTTACCTCTTCCCCCCAATTCACCTTCTCCTCCTGAGTAACTTTAATTGTCCTGGGAAAGTCACGGTCGGTCCACGGGGCACAAAGCGCCGTTTTTATAATTAATGTTACAGAGGAGGGATTACAGGAAGCGAGAATTATTATATCTTGTTAGCATGTGTATACTATATGTTTTTGTTTTCTGTTACAGTTAGTTTAGAAGTTAGGGATAGTATATAATCTTTAGTAGAAATAAACATAAGCAAGTCAGTTGACCCTTCCTTGACATGAATGTTATTTGGACGGTTGGGGCCAGGAGGAGACAGTCAGACGGAAAGTGGTAGACCCCTATTGTAAAATGTGACAGCATAGTTTACTGGTGTTGATAAGTTCCTTGGCAGGAATATGACCTCAGACCTGGACATCTGGGGAAGATAATGGAGAAGAAGGACCGCACCAACACCAAAGGAGGCTGGAAGAAGAAGATGAGGTCACCCAAGAAGAAGGACTGGATTGGACTGAATTAGCATCAATAATTTACATATGTTTTTCTATAAAAGACTGGGTCAAGGGATAGTTAGGTTGTCAGACTTCATGCCCTGACAATTGATTCTTGTCCCTTGTTGCAAGGGTTATGAACTGGCCCAGAGCTCTGTATATTTGTATCTTGAATTGGTTCTATTTGCTAAATACATTTTGAAATTGGCATTTGTTTACTTGAAGTCTTCATTTAAAGAACACGCGGATTGGCAGTGACACACGAGAGGTATTGCAATCCAACAGAAGAACCAAGAGAAGGGGTGGGATCAGAGCTCCTGCCAGGTCAGGTGTAAAGCTGGGGGCTATGCATGTAAAAACACAGTGTTGATCTGCCGCACACAGAGCCAAGGTTTAAGAATTGGACATCTCACGTACACATGACAATCTTTTCATTAAAGCCCTGATACAGCGTGTTTATTTACATGAAGATGTGCAACCACCGTCATCCTCAGACCTGCTGGATGCTGGTGTCTGCAAAACTCCAGTTAAACAGAAAAGAGATCAAGACTCCATTAAAGATGAGAGAGGGACACGGCATGGAAATTAACTATGTGGAAATATTCAAATGATTCCCGCAGTAATGAAAATAGAGGCAGAGGATGAAGAAGAAGAAGTGGGTCTCTCTCAGGTCTCGCCCTCTGGCATTCATACAAGAGCCTGGCTGACTGTCTTTCATCATCAGCATGCAGGATCAGAGCGTGTCTTTCGCAGCAGCTCCTCTGCAAGTGTGTGTGTGTGTGTGTGTGTGTGTGTGTGTGTGTATAAAGTTAGGGCACATAGGGCCTGATTAGAACAGAAACGTGTTCTAACAGCTGTGTTTTTTTTATATTTAAGAATCTAAAGTGCTTTGTTATGGTATCACAGATCTTCATTTTTTTAAATTTAGAGATAATTTTGCATTATTTGTTTGTTTTTTATATGGTGCCAAATGGGTCACTGGACTCTCCCCTCTGTCACTGAAGTCAGCCTTTGGACGCTGGTTGAGCTGGTGTGTGTTTGTGTGTGTTTCTTCTTCACTATGCTGCCTTTTCTGTTGGCTGATGAGACAAAGCCAAAGCCAGAGATGTTGGAGAACATCAGCTGTGCCATCAGAACCTCCCACGGCCCTGTCCGAAGCCCCCAGCGGCCCCCTGGTGGTCCCTGGGCTTTCCGTCTTCAGCGCCGTCTCTGTTGGCTGCTTGTTGAAGTTGCAGTCGTACATTCAGTTCAATGTAAACTGTTGCCAAGTTGGAGAGATCTCCTGGTTTTCATGGGCACTAACGCAACATTAATACTTGGGACACTATCTAACGTGTGTTTGAGAGTCATCAGAGTGGCTGTTTGTGATCTGATCACTATTGTTGTTGCTGGGAGGAAAACAAAAGATTCCCGAATCAGTGGATCTGGATCAGGAGCCTGTTTACCCTGTCACACGGATGTGGACCCTTCCTCCGCCTGATCCAATCCGGCGCTGTTCACTGCACATTAACCGTCTCAGTTAAAGGAATAAACTCCAGTTTCCCTGTTGGTTCACACACCTTTGAGTTTTTATTATTACCCATCATGAAGGCTGAAGCATCAAACAGTAGAGTAGGAGAGGGCGGGACAAAGGTAAATGAATAAAGATGATAGACAGAGGAGAGGCAACACTCAGTTTAAAGGGTAATTTAGGAGGCTTCAAATGTGACACCCCTGCCTCTACTTCAGGTCGGGAGGGCACCGAGTCGGGAGGGCACCGAGTCGGGAGAGCACCGAGTGGAGAGGGCACCGAGTCGGGAGGGCACCGAGTCGAGAGGGCACTGAGTCGCCTGGTGATGCCATTCACGGATGTATCGATACAGCTCAGCATCTCGTAGACGGCCATGAGGAGCAGGACGTCACAGTTGTCGTTCAGCTTCAACTCATCTGGGACATAGTTCTTCACTGGAAAGATTCTGGTATCCGGCACGCCAGCAGAGCGGCCAGCTGCTCAGCCTGTGTGAGGGAGAGAAAGATTCACATTTGGTTCTGAAGAATCACCACCGATCTGCATCAAGGTGTTGGAGTTCATCACATCTGACCTTTTCCCGAAAGATTTCACTCTCGTAAACATTCCTGATGTCCTTGATAACGGACGGATCGGCTCTGTCCACTTTAGTCATCAGGACCAGCTGAGGAATGTCTGAAAATCAAGCACCCAAATCTGAAGTAACTCCAAAATCGTTCAGCGGAGAAGAACAATGCTAATATTATTTCTTAAAAAGTGCTAAAAAAAAAACTGCTCGAACTCAGTGAGGTGACTCTCTGGCGTATTTCTCTCAGCTTCTTCTTTAGAGCTGCAGACACGTCGGAGACCGTGCTGGCGTCCATGACGTAGACCACACAGTGAATCTTCCTATTGAGTGTCGGAGCCGCAACATATCCAGCTGTTTCTGGGGTCATCGGCGAGGTCGGGCTGAACTGTGGCATGCAAGTGTGAAGTTTTAAAAAAAAATCAGGAATCAGTGCTTCTCCTTCGTGCGTTGGCTATAAAGTTTACCTTGTAACCATCGGGCACATGACCTTGAATGATGCTGACGATGTCGTCACTGTGAAGCCCCGCCCCGTTCCCTCTGACAGACCCATGGTGTCACACAAGGCCAGATTCAGGGAGGTTCTTTCCTCAACACCTTTTATCAAGTAGGTGCAAAACTGGCAGTTAAGTAGGAGGAGAGCAGAGTTCTGATTTAACTGACGGTCAAACAGTTTAAACTTGAATATTCTGTAATGTTCTGTCAGAAAATCTCACCTCTGAGGTCTTGTCCCTGCAGTCGGCCGGATTGTTCTTGCGGTCTTTAAATATGGAGAAGACAGAATTGACAAAGCTGGACTTCCCGACACGGGATGGTCCGAGGAGCAGAATCCGAGCTTTTTTCACAGAACTGCTGGCGGATTCAAACTCCTTGATAGCCTTTAGGTACTCCGTCCTCTTCCTGCAGAAACAAGCGTTATCGCCCAGTAGTGTAAAATCCACATTTGTTTATCACATTGTGGAGGAGAAGATGCCGTTGATGTTGAGAATCTGCTGGAACCATTTGAAATGTGAGACTCACTCTTTCCCCCAGACCACTGTCCTCCAGGGGCTCCTGTCTGGTCAAGAGAGAACAGAACAGTTAAATCACCATTTCTGGTACCGAGCACCAAAAGTGACACATTTAGACTGGTGGTGGTTTACCTGGTGCCTGAGCCATCGCTGATGATTCTTGAACCAAGAAGCAGAGAAGCAAAGTATGACCCAGACTCCAAAAGTCAAATGGACCTTCTTCTGAAAATTTCCACTTAAGTCTGTTGAAGAGAGCGGAAATAGTGGTCTGTCTTTCAAAGTAAAAGTACAGCAAAGAGCCAGCTGCACGCTTGTGTTTCAAACTGTCATTTTCTTTTTAGTTTTAATTATAATCGCAGTTTATAATTTGATTGCTCAAAATTTGACCATTGTCTTGAGCTGCAGTTGTCGCCTCCTGTTCCAGTTTACAAATGACAGAATGTTGATGCTTTTATTGTGAAAGGTGTAACATCTTTGGAGGAGTTATTCCAGGAAACGTCAGTTTCGTTTACAGGGAAGTCACGCCCTAATCAGTGAGTAAAATTTCATTGCAGGAGTCTCCACACTTAAAAAAGTTCATTAATTAATAATTAATTAATAATAATAATCTAATTATTGTCATTATTGTTGTTTTCATTGTTGTTGTTATATTAGTAGTAGTAATAGTAGTTTTTAATGATAGTAA
Source organism: Takifugu flavidus (assembly GCF_003711565.1). Taxonomy (NCBI): domain Eukaryota; kingdom Metazoa; phylum Chordata; class Actinopteri; order Tetraodontiformes; family Tetraodontidae; genus Takifugu; species Takifugu flavidus. Next base: position 12,093,996 of record NC_079526.1, on the reverse strand, counting down.
AGTCCTGACTGGGTTCAAGCCTCCTTGAGAGTGTGTCCCAGCAGGGGGCCTGTCTGACGGCATCTTTAAATGATCCAAATGAACGATTCTGAGTGCAGCGACGTTCTCGAGATGAAGGACAATCGAGGGCGATTTTTGAATCGGTTTTATTCACGAGCACATCTCACACCAACGTGCCAAGGTGCTAGAAAAGCGTTGCAACACCACTGAGTCAGTATTCAGAGCTGAAGCGGCTGATTACGAGTGGACTTGTCTCCACCTGCGGGGCAACTTGTTGGTGCAGTCACGGCTGAGACGGTGTGGTGAGAGGTGTGTGCAGCTCCCAGTAGGTCAGGACTATCAATACTCCACAATCCCAAAATGGTTCCCCAGTGTTATTTATGGCGTCTCGCAGTCAGGTGGCGGTGAATTGTCGAGGAAGTACAGGTCGGCGTACTGTAGGATGTGGTCCACGGCGTTCAGCAGAAGCACGTCCGTGTTGTGGTCCACGTCCAGCTCTGAAGAGTAGTTCTTGACTGGGACGATGTAGGAGGTGGACATGCCCAGCAGAGCAGCAGCTCGATCGATCTGTGCACGACAAACGTGAGCGTCACACGTGTGGACAACCAGAAAAAACATGTCGGGTCTGTTTGGACTGACCGCGGCTTGAACCACGCGGCTCTTGTAGACGTTGGTGACATCTTGGGCGGTTTCTGGACAAACCAGGTCAACGTGCGTCAGCAGAGCCACCTGAAGGACTCCTAGCAGGACCACATGGTCACACGGGTGTGAGAGGTGCTGGAAAATGAGCACCGTTGGCTGGACACTGCTGGTTTTATTCTGAGCTGCAAACTGGAAAAATCGGAATTAATCGCACAATCCTGAATGATGAACTCCCCCTTCTGGTCGTCGGTGGTTACTGCAGATTTATTTGTGAGATTAAAAAAACATTTTAATGACAGTCATAAAGCTTCTGTTACACATTTATGTTTACTACCTGTTAAGAGGCTACAACACAAATGGCTACACTGCATTTGGTTATAGTTCAGTAACAAACAATGTTCATATATCAATGTAAAACTAATTATTTGTAATACAATATTTTCTGGACTATATGTCGCTCCGGAGTTTAAGTCGCACTAGCCAAAAAATGCACAATAAAGAAGAAAAATAGATATATAAGTCGCACTGGACTATAAGTCGCATTTTGGGGGGAAATTTATTTGATAAAATCTGAGACCAAGAACATACATTTCATCTTGAAAAGCAATTAGCAATCCATTAGCATGGATTAGCAATAGGGTTACGGTATGCTAATGTAACAAATTCAGCTACATGACCCACAACGAACTGAGTACGTGTCTGCTTCGTTAACGTAACATATTAACACTTATTCAGATAACTATAGCATAAAGAACATCCGAGCAAGTTTACCAAACAATCAAGTCGAACTCCATAGACGAAGCACCGCTTTTTCTTCTGCGTCGCTAAAGGAACTCGTTCCTCAGGTACACACGCATAGAGCGCCCCCTTGTGGTTGTCAGTGTGAAACTAACGAACAAGTGAAATTCTGTACTAATGTATTTATTTAACATAAGTTAACAAGTCGCTCTGGAGTACAAGTCGCACCCCCTGACAAACTATGAAAAAAAGTGCGACTTATAGTCCGGAAAATACGGTAATCCTGTACAGGCCTGTAAGAGAAGAAAAAACACAAGGAAATGTTCTGCTGATTTTTTTTTTTTTTGGGTGTTTTGAATTTGAATGGCACCTCTGTCAAAGTTGACATAAGTAAGCACAGTGTGTTGGCGAGTCCGAAGGACCAAATTTACACGATTAATGATTCAGGTGTGGAATATCTTTAAATGCCAGTTGAAGGTTTTATTTTACATTTACAGTACTTGGCTCTGTGTGCTGCAGATCAACACTGTGTTTTTACATGCATAGCCCCCAGCTTTACACCCGGCCTGGCAGGCCAGGGCTCGAGGAGAAGACAAAGGGCAGGGATACAGTTTGGTGAGTAATGTTCTGTAAACACAGTCTTGCAGTTCCGTGGATTTTCTGTCATTTATCAGAAGTCCGCACAACAAGTAAAATATCTGTCCGATAGGCTTTAGTGTGCTGTTAAAGGTCAGAGACTGGTGGGACTTAGACGTGGCAGTTACCTAAACTACAAGGGAACCTCTTGTAGATGCCCACAATTTCAGAATTGTCTGTTAAGTTTCCCAAACTGAGCAACAGAAAATTTCATTGTACGTGAGTTAGCTACGCTCTGACTGGAATCATACATCCCAAATGCTCAGCCCCAAACACTCCCTCTGATTTTACCCGCTGCCTTATTTTCAGTGTCCTAACATGCATTTCTATTCAAATGCCCTGCTCCCATTTACCTCTTCCCCCCAATTCACCTTCTCCTCCTGAGTAACTTTAATTGTCCTGGGAAAGTCACGGTCGGTCCACGGGGCACAAAGCGCGGTTTTTATAATTAATGTTACAGAGGAGGGATTACAGGAAGCGAGAATTATTATATCTTGTTAGCATGTGTATACTATATGTTTTTGTTTTCTGTTACAGTTAGTTTAGAAGTTAGGGATAGTATATAATCTTTAGTAGAAATAAACATAAGCAAGTCAGTTGACCCTTCCTTGACATGAATGTTGTTTGGACGGTTGGGGCCAGGAGGAGACAGTCAGACGGAAAGTGGTAGACCCCTATTGTAAAATGTGACAGCATAGTTTACTGGTGTTGATAAGTTCCTTGGCAGGAATATGACCTCGGACCTGGACATCTGGGGAAGATAATGGAGAAGAAGGACCGCACCAACACCAAAGGAGGCTGGAAGAAGAAGATGAGGTCACCCAAGAAGAAGGACTGGATTGGACTGAATTAGCATCAATAATTTACATATGTTTTTCTATAAAAGACTGGGTCAAGGGATAGTTAGGTTGTCAGACTTCATGCCCTGACAATTGATTCTGTTGTTGCAAGGGTTATGAACTGGCCCAGAGCTCTGTATATTTGTATCTTGAATTGGTTCTATTTGCTAAATACATTTTGAAATTGTCATTTGTTTACTTGAAGTCTTCATTTAAAGAACACGCGGATTGGCAGTGACACACGAGAGGTATTGCAATCCAACAGAAGAACCAAGAGAAGGGGTGGGATCAGAGCTCCTGCCAGGTCAGGTGTAAAGCTGGGGGCTATGCATGTAAAAACACAGTGTTGATCTGCCGCACACAGAGCCAAGGTTTAAGAATTGGACATCTCACGTACACATGACAATCTTTTCATTAAAGCCCTGATACAGCGTGTTTATTTACATGAAGATGTGCAACCACCGTCATCCTCAGACCTGCTGGATGCTGGTGTCTGCAAAACTCCAGTTAAACAGAAAAGAGATCAAGACTCCATTAAAGATGAGAGAGGGACACGGCATGGAAATTAACTATGTGGAAATATTCAAATGATTCCCGCAGTAATGAAAATAGAGGCAGAGGATGAAGAAGAAGAAGTGGGTCTCTCTCAGGTCTCGCCCTCTGGCATTCATACAAGAGACTGGCTGACTGTCTTTCATCATCAGCATGCAGGATCAGAGCGTGTCTTTCGCAGCAGCTCCTCTGCAAGTGTGTGTGTGTGTGTGTGTGTGTGTGTGTGTGTATAAAGTTAGGGCACATAGGGCCTGATTAGAACAGAAACGTGTTCTAACAGCTGTGTTTTTTTTATATTTAAGAATCTAAAGTGCTTTGTTATGGTATCACAGATCTTCATTTTTTTAAATTTAGAGATAATTTTGCATTATTTGTTTGTTTTTTATATGGTGCCAAATGGGTCACTGGACTCTCCCCTCTGTCACTGAAGTCAGCCTTTGGACGCTGGTTGAGCTGGTGTGTGTTTGTGTGTGTTTCTTCTTCACTATGCTGCCTTTTCTGTTGGCTGATGAGACAAAGCCAAAGCCAGAGATGTTGGAGAACGTCAGCTGTGCCATCAGAACCTCCCACGGCCCTGTCCGAAGCCCCCAGCGGCCCCCTGGTGGTCCCTGGGCTTTCCGTCTTCAGCGCCGTCTCTGTTGGCTGCTTGTTAAGTTGCAGTCGTACATTCAGTTCAATGTAAACTGTTGCCAAGTTGGAGAGATCTCCTGGTTTTCATGGGCACTAACGCAACATTAATACTTGGGACACTATCTAACGTGTGTTTGAGAGTCGTCAGAGTGGCTGTTTGTGATCTGATCACTATTGTTGTTGCTGGGAGGAAAACAAAAGATTCCCGAATCAGTGGATCCGGATCAGGAGCCTGTGTTACCCTGTCACACGGATGTGGACCCTTCCTCCGCCTGATCCACTCCGGCGCTGTTCACTGCACATTAACCGTCTCAGTTAAAGGAATAAACTCCAGTTTCCCTGTTGGTTCACACACCTTTGAGTTTTTATTATTACCCATCATGAAGGCTGAAGCATCAAACAGTAGAGTAGGAGAGGGCGGGACAAAGGTGAATGAATAAAGATGATAGACAGAGGAGAGGCAACACTCAGTTTAAAGGGTAATTTAGGAGGCTTCACATGTGACACCCATGCCTCTACTTCAGGTCGGGAGGGCACCGAGTCGGGAGGTCACCGAGTTGGGAGGGCACCGAGTCGGGAGGGCACCGAGTCGAGAGGGCACTGAGTCGCCTGGTGATGCCGTTCACGGATGTATCGGTGCAGCTCAGCATCTCGTTGACGGCCGTGAGGAGCAGGACGTCACAGTTGTCGTTCAGCTTCACCTCATTTGGGACATAGTTCTTCACTGGGAAGATGCTGGTATCCGGCACGCCCAGCAGAGCGGCCAGCTGCTCGGCCTGTGTGAGGGAGAGGAAGATTCACATTTGGTTCTGAAGAATCACCACCGATCTGCATTAAGGTGTTGGAGTTCATCACATCTGACCTTTTCCCGAATGGTTTCACTCTCGTAAACATTCTTGATGTCCTCGGCAAGTGATGGATCGGCTCTGTCCACTTTCGTCATCAGGACCAGCTGAGGAATCTCTGAAAATCAAGCAACCAAAATCTGAAGTAACTCCAAAGTCGTTCAGCGGAGAAGAACGATGCTAATATTATTTCTTAAAAAGTGCTAAAAAAAAAACTGCTCGAACTCAGTGAGGTGACTCTCTGGCGTATTTCTCCCAGCTTCGTCTGTAGATCTGCAGACACGTCGGAGACCGTGCTGGCGTCCATGACGTAGACCACACAGTGAATCTTCTTATTGGGTGTCGGAGCTGCAACATATCCAGCTGTTTCTGGGGTCATCGGCGAGGTCGGGCTGAACTGTGGCGTGCAAAGAAGTTTTTAAAAAAAATCAGGAAAACTTGAAGAATCAGTGCTTCTCCTTCGTGCGTTGGCTATAAAGTTTACCTGGTAACCATCGGGCACATGACCTTGAATGATGCTGACGATGTCGTCACTGTGAAGCCCCGCTCCGTTCTCCTCTGACAGACCCATGGTGTCACACAAGGCCAGATTCAGGAAGGTTCCTGCCTTAACACCTCTTATCAAGTGGGGGCAAAACTGGCAGTTGAGGAGGAGGAGCGCAGAGTTCTGATTTAACTGACGGTCAAACAGGTTAAACTTGAATATTCTGTAAGAAAATCTCACCTCTGATTGGGTTGCCGCGGCGGGCCGGATTGCTGATGCGTTCTTTAAATATGGAGACGACAGAATTGACAAAGCTGGACTTCCCGACACCGGATGGGCCGAGGAGCAGAATCCGAGCTTTGGTCACAGAACCGCTGATGGGTTTGAACTCCTTGATAGCCTTTATGTACTTCGTCCTCTCCCTGCAGAAACAAGCGTTATCGCCCAGTCGTGTAAAATCCACATTTGTTTATCACATTGTGGAGGAGAAGATGCCGTTGATGTCGATAATCTGCTGGAACCATTTGAAATGTGAGACTCACCTTCTCCCCCAGACCACTGTCCTCCAGGGCTCTTTGTCTGGTCAAGAGAGAACAGCTCAGTTAAAGCACCATTTCTGGTACCGAGCACCAAAAGTGACACATTTAGGCTGGTGGTGGTTTACCTGGTGCCTGAGCCATCGCTGATGATTCTTGAACCAAGAAGCAGAGAAGCAAAGTATGACCCAGACTCCAAAAGTTAAAATGGACCTTCTTCTGAAAATTTCCACGTAAGTCTGTTGAAGAGAGCGGAAATAGTGGTCAGTCTTTCAAAGTAAAAGTACAGCAAAGAGCCAGCTGCACACTTGTGTTTCAAACTGTCATTTTCTTTTTAGTTTTAATTATAATCGCAGTTTATAATTTGATTGCTCAAAATTTGACCATTGTCTTGAGCTGCAGTTGTCGCCTCATGTTCCAGTTTACAAATGACAGAATGTTGATGCTTTTATTGTGAAAGGTGTAACATCTTTGGAGGAGTTATTCCAGGAAACGTCAGTTTCGTTTACAGGGAAGTCACGCCCTAATCAGTGAGTAAAATTTCATTTCAGGAGTCTCCACACTTAAAAAAGTTCATTAATTAATAATTCATTAATAATAGTAATCTAATTATTGTCATTATTGTTGTTTTGATTGTGTTTGTTATATTAGTAGTAGTAATAGTAGTTTTTAATGATCGTAAAGTCCTGACTGGGTTCAAGCCTCCTTGAGAGTGTGTCCACAGCAGGGGGCCTGTCTGACGCCATCTTTAAATGATCCAAATGAACGATTCTGAGTGCAGCGACGTTCTTGAGATGAAGGACAATCGAGGGCGATTTTTGAATCAGTTTTATTCACGAGCACATCTCACACCAACGTGCCAAGGTGCTAGAAAAGCGTTGCAACACCACTGAGTCAGTATTCAGAGCTGAAGCGGCTGATTACGAGCGGACTCGTCTCCACCTGCGGGGCAACTTGTTGGTGCAGTCACGGCTGAGACGGTGTGGTGAGAGGTGTGTGCAGCTCCCAGTAGGTCAGGACTATCAATACTCCACAATCCCAAAATGGTTCCCCAGTGTTATTTATGGCGTCTCGCAGTCAGGTGGCGGTGAATTGTCGAGGAAGTACAGGTCGGCGTACTGCAGGATGTGGTCCACGGCGTTCAGCAGAAGCACGTCCGTGTTGTCGTCCACGTCCAGCTCTGAAGAGTAGTTCTTGACTGGGACGATGTAGGAGGTGGACATGCCCAGCAGAGCAGCAGCTCGATTGATCTGTGCACGACAAACGTGAGCGTCACACGTGTGGACAACCAGCAAAAACACGTCGGGTCTGTTTGGACTGACCGCAGCTTGAACCACGGCTCTTGTAGACGTTGGTGACATCTTGGGGGCGTTTCTGGACAAACCAGGTCAACGTGCGTCAGCAGAGCCACCTGATGGATTCCTAGCAGGACCACATGGTCACACGGGTGTGAGAGGTGCTGGAAAATGAGCACCGTTGGCTGGACACGTGTGGATGTTGTGCAGTGGTGGTTTCTCACCCAGTTCGCTGATGTGTTCTCGGAGCTGCTGGAACGAGGAGCTCAGGCTTCCATGGTAGGAGGACATTTTAACCGCGTCCAACACGAAGGCCACACAGTGGATCTTCTCCTCCAGGCTCGGCCTCTTCCTGTAGCCAAGAGTCTGAGACGGATTCACCGGCTGAACTGGACTGAACTGAGAGAGATCAAAAGGTCAAAGAAGCGTTGCCATGGCAACAGTTCAGAAACAGCAGTTCAGAAACTAGAGGCAACTCATTCACCAAGCGGTGCTACAGGAGAAGGTGTCCTGGCCTTACCACATGTCCCTCAGGTACATGACCTTGAATGACAGACAGGACGTCATGGAGGGTAGGTCCAGTCATGGCGCCGTCCCCCAGACCCATGGTGTCACACAGCACCAGGCCGTCGGGCTGCTGTCCTCTCAGGCTGCGGATTTTGTAGAACTGCAACTGGGCCCATCAACAACGGTTAGAGCAGAGACGTCACCCAGAGTCTGGGGGTCAATCGTCTCGTGTACCTTCTTGGTGAAGCTGGTGGAGAAGGAGCCCACCATGGCCCGGTTGGTGACTCTCCCATTAAACACTGACTGGACCGAACTGATGAAGCTGGATTTTCCCGAGCCGACCGGGCCGAGGAGAAGAACTCGGGCTGCCTCTGTGCAGCTGGGCTTGTATGAGCTGATGTTCTTCATCAGAGTCGTCCTCTGCCTGCATCCGAGGGCGTCAAGGTGCATGTTTTAAATATAATAATGCACATTTGAAAAATTGAGTTCAACTCACTCCTCTGTCCACTTCAGGACCCTCCAGGGAGACCCTAACCCCGGTGACAGCCCTAAAAGCCAGGTCAGAGGTCATTAGTGTCCTGACCTGCTCATGAACTTTTCTGCGTGCAAACAACTCAAGAAAAAACGAATGCAGATGAAAGTTGCAGATAATACAGAAGCTCCTTTTTTTCCACAATCAGTAGTTTAACGTTAAGTTTAACGAAATATGACATGACACAAGTTTTACATGTCTCAGGTTTGTTACCCACTGGGAAAGGAGAAGGCTTTAATTGTCTCCTTTTTATTGTTTAAAGCTGAGGGCACTTCTTTAGAACCGAGTTTGTCGTTCAAAGACACAACAGGATCTTTCTCTTTGGTTCCGCCTTCGGGTTCTTCTTTCCTGTCCATTGTAAACAGGGCCGAGCGGGAACGGGGGCAGGAACAGCCGTACCAAAACTAAAACTGGGCAGAGAAAGGACATTATTGTTCAGCCCTGACAGGAAACCTTCCAAACTGAACTGAGACTGTCCACAAAATCTCTGTGGAAAACCGAACCACCACCCCCCAAAACAATAGATCACTACATCAGTTATTAATGGGAAGATAGTTCACTAAAGAAATACTCAGAAAGCGTCACTGCTTAAAATGTATAGCTTTAAACGCATTTTATTTAACATTTCACGCAAATTTACCGAATAATCTCCCCCAAAGAAAACGGCACAGGTCCAGTTTTGAGCAAACTTTAGAAGTCCAGATCATAACATGAACTATGATAGTCAGTGCAGCCTCCCTTATTAGAATAATACAATTTGTGTGTGAAATGTTACCCGAAAGGTCCATTTGATTTAGCCATGATGTTAGAGCTGCGGAGCGGCGAGTTGCAGAGTGGCGAGCAACATGCACAGATCCTTGTGAGAGTCAGGAAGAGCTGCTTTTTCAGGGGAAAAGAAAGTGAAACTTTAATTCATCCAATCAACGGCCTCTTGCAGAGTTTCCTTTCGTGCCTGAATCATATGACAAACAATCAACTCAGTGGGATTTTGCAGCCCACACATAGAGCTGAGTATGGAATGATTTCAATATTTTATCAAAGTAAATAGCTTGGTAAACTAAATAAGATAAGGGTTGCCGCGGGCGGCCGGATTGCTGATGCGTTCTTTAAATATGGAGACGGCAGAATTGACAAAGCTGGACTTCCCGACACCGGATGGGCCGAGGAGCAGAATCCGAGCTTTGGTCACAGAACCGCTGATGGGTTTGAACTCCTTGATAGCCTTTATTAACTTCGTCCTCTTCCTGCAGAAACAAGCGTTATCGCCCAGTAGTGTAAAACCCACATTTGCTTATCACATTGTGGAGGAGAAGATGCCGTTGATGTTGAGAATCTGCTGGAACCATTTGAAATGTGAGACTCACCTTTCCCCCCAGACCACTGTCTTCCAGGGGCTCCTGTCTGGTCAAGAGAGAACAAGCTCAGTTAAAGCACCATTTCTGGTACCGAGTACCAAAAGTGACACATTTAGGCTGGTGGTGGTTTACCTGGTGCCTGAGCCATCGCTGATGATTCTTGAACCAAGAAGCAGAGAAGCAAAGTATGACCCAGACTCCAAAAGTCAAAATGGACCTTCTTCTGGAAATTTCCACGTAAGTCTGTTGAAGAGAGTGGAAATAGTGGTCTGTCTTTCAAAGTAAAAGTACAGCAAAGAGCCAGCTGCACGCTTGTGTTTCAAACTGTCATTTTCTTTTTAGTTTTAATTATAATCGCAGTTTATAATTTGATTGCTCAAAATTCGACCATTGTCTTGAGCTGCAGTTGTCGCCTCCTGTTCCAGTTTACAAATGACAGAATGTTGATGCTTTTATTGTGAAAGGTGTAACCAATATTTGGAGGAGTTATTCCAGGAAACATCATTTTCGTTTACAGGGAAGTCACGCCCTAATCAGTGAGTAAAATTTCATTCCAGGAGTCTCCACACTTAAAAAAGTTCACCGAGCAGAGAAAATGACCGTTTACTGATAACTTGGTTTTATCAGACTAAAACTTCCTTAAAAGTGAACATTAATTAATAATAATAATCTAATTATTGTCATTATTGTTGTTTTCATTGTTGTTGTTATATTAGTAGTAGTAATAGTAGTTTTTAATGACAGTAAAGTCCTGACTGGGTTCAAGCCTCCTGGAGAGTGTGTCCACAGCAGGGGGCCTGTCTGACGGCATCTTTAAATGATCCAAATGAACGATTCTGAGTGCAGCGACGTTCTCGAGATGAAGGACAATCGAGGACGATTTTTGAATCGGTTTTATTCACGAGCACATCTCACACACCAACGTGCCAAGGTGCTAGAAAAGCGTTGCAACACCACTGAGTCAGTATTCAGAGCTGAAGCGGCTGATTACGAGTGGACTCGTCTCCACCTGCGGGGCAACTTGTTGGTGCAGTTACGGCTGAGACGGTGTGGTGAGAGGTGTGTGCAGCTCCCAGTAGGTCAGGACTATCAATACTCCACAATCCCAAAATGGTTCCCCAGTGTTATTTATGGCGTCTCGCAGTCAGGTGGCGGTGAATTGTCGAGGAAGTACAGGTCGGCGTACTGCAGGATGTGGTCCACGGCGTTCAGCAGAAGCACGTCCGTGTTGTGGTCCACGTCCAGCTCTGAAGAGTAGTTCTTGACTGGGACGATGTAGGAGGTGGACATGCCCAGCAGAGCAGCAGCTCGATCGATCTGTGCACGACAAACGTGAGCGTCACACGTGTGGACAACCAGCAAAAACACGTCGGGTCTGTTTGGACTGACCGCGGCTTGAACTACGCGGCTCTTGTAGACGTTGGTGACATCTTGGGCGGTTTCTGGACAAACCAGGTCAACGTGCGTCAGCAGAGCCACCTGATGGATTCCTAGCAGGACCACATGGTCACACAGGTGTGAGAGGTGCTGGAAAATGAGCACCGTTGGCTGGACACATGTGGATGTTGTGCAGTGGTGGTTTCTCACCCAGTTCGCTGATGTGTTCTCGGAGCTGCTGGAACGAGGAGCTCAGGCTTCCATGGTAGGAGGACATTTTAACCGCGTCCAACACGAAGGCCACACAGTGGATCTTCTCCTCCAGGCTCGGCCTCTTCCTGTAGCCAAGAGTCTGAGACAGATTCACCGGCTGAACTGGACTGAACTGAGAGAGATCAAAAGGTCAAAGAAGAGCGTTGCCGCGGCAACAGTTAATAAACAGCAGTTCAGAAATTGGAGGCAACTCATTCACCAAACGGTGCAACAGGAGAAGGTGTCCTGGCCTTACCACATGTCCCTCAGGCACATGACCTTGAACGACAGACAGGACGTCATGGAGGGTAGGTCCAGTCATGCCGCCGTCCCCCAGACCCATGGTGTCACACAGCACCAGGCCGTCGGGCTGCTGTCCTCTCAGGCTGCGGATTTTGTAGAACTGCAACTGGGCCCATCAACAACGGTTAGAGCAGAGACGTCACCCAGAGTCTGGGGGTCAATCGTCTCGTGTACCTTCTTGGTGAAGCTGGTGGAGAAGGAGCCCACCATGGCCCGGTTGGTGACTCTCCCATTAAACACCGACTGGACCGAACTGATGAAGCTGGATTTTCCCGAGCCGACCGGGCCGAGGAGAAGAACTCGGGCTGCCTCTGTGCAGCTGGGCTTGTATGAGCTGATGTTCTTCATCAGAGTCGTCCTCTGCCTGCATCCAAGGGCGTCAAGGTGCATGTTTTAAATATAATAATGCACATTTGAAAAATTGAGTTTAACTCACTCCTCTGTCCACTTCAGGACCCTCCAGGGAGACTCTAGCCCCGGTGACGGCCCTAAAAGCCAGGTCAGAGGTCATTAGTGTCCTGACCTGCTCATGAACTTTTCTGTGTGCAAACAATGAACAATGAAAGTTACAAATACTGTAATACAGAAGCTCCTTTTTTGCCCAATCAGTAGTTTAACGTTAAGTTTAACGAAATATGACATGACACAAGTTTTACATGTCTCAGGTTGGTTACCCACTGGGAAAGGAGAAGGCTTTAATTGTCTCCTTTTTATTGTTTAAAGCTGAGGGCACTTCTTTAGAACCGAGTTTGTCGTTCAAAGACACAACAGGATCTTTCTTTTTGGTTCCGCCTTCGGGTTCTTCTTTCCTGTCCATTGTAAACAGGGCCGGAGCGGGAACGGGGGCAGGAACAGCCGTACCAAAACTAAAACTGGGCAGAGAAAGGACATTATTGTTCAGCCCTGACAGGAAACCTTCCAAACTGAACTGAGACTGTCCACAAAATCTCTGTGGAAAACCGAACCACCCCCCCCCCCCCCCCCCCCCAAAACAATAGATCACTACATCAGTTATTAATGGGAAGATAGTTCACTAAAGAAATACTCAGAAAGCGTCACTGCTTAAAATGTATAGCTTTAAACGCATTTTATTTAACATTTCACGCAAATTTACCGAATAATCTCCCCCAAAGAAAACGGCACAGGTCCAGTTTTGAGCAAACTTTAGAAGTCCAGATCATAACATGAACTATGATAGTCAAGTGCAGCCTCCCTTATTAGAATAATACAATTTGTGTGTGAAATGTTACCCGAAAGGTCCATTTGATTTAGCCATGATGTTAGAGCTGCGGAGCGGCGAGTTGCAGAGTGGCGAGCAACATGCACAGATCCTTGTGAGAGTCAGGAAGAGCTGCTTTTTCAGGGGAAAAGAAAGTGAAACTTTAATTCATCCAATCAACGGCCTCTTGCAGAGTTTCCTTTCGTGCCTGAATCATATGACAAAACAATCAACTCAGTGGGATTTTGCAGCCCACACATAGAGCTGAGTATGGAATGATTTCAATATTTTCTCAAATTAAATAGCTTGGTAAAATAAATAAATGGAAACGCTTGTCTGAACATGTAGTGGTGTGTCTAATTCCGGACGCCACTAGAGAGCGCTGTAGTCCTGTACTCGTTTTAACCATCTTTTCCAAGTATTTAATCCAAACCACAAACCCACAGTGAAATAAATGTCCATTCTCTCTACTCCAGCTCCCCTTTTTAATATTTAATTTATGGAGTTTGGTCTCATACCAGATGAGTGAACTCTCCTGTACCAGGTGTCAGATACTTTGTGTTAAATATGATCCAAATTCTCATCTAAAACGGAGCAATTTTTTATTATTATTAATGGTGCCACGCAGCTCCTGTTGTGGCTGTAGAAACATATGTCACTGATAACTCGGCTGATGCATTCATTTTGCACCACTGGGTTTGTGTCGATGTATATCTGAAAGGTCATTTGATCAGGATGTAAATGCTGCAGACTTCACTGTCTTCGGACTTCGGCAGTCAGTCAGTTTGTCCCTGAGACAAACATTTGCAGTGAAGTTCTTTCTAGTTGTTACCTCTGTCAGCACAGAAGCTTTCAGTCCTGATGTATAATGCTGGAAAATCGGACGTGTCATTTAATCTTGTGGCTTGAAGTGCAACTTTATTGCATGAAGAAGCGTTGCAGATCTTTCCTTCCTGGTGGCTTTGAGCTCACTGACTGGGTGGTTGAAAACCCACAACCAAATGCTATATTTGGGTTATTATGTGTATACAGGCCCCACAAAGCCTGTATACACATAATAACCCAAAATGATGGAGTTTATCTAATTAGTAATAAGCCTTTAATAATTGCCAGTGATTTTCAATGGGAGAATAATAACCATTATTATTATTATTATTATTTTGAAACCCAATATAATAACTGAATACTTTAATTATTATAACGCCATCACGACAACTGACCCCAACAGAATGTTTCACAGGTTTTGTCAGGCAACACGATGAAAGGGTTGTTTTCTGTCCTCTCGGCTGCAATATTTATATTTTCCTATGATTCATGTTTTATTGGCCTCACTGTCGCCCCCTGGTGCTAAGAGGCGTCGTTGTTTTGATTTTTTTAGCTCACAAAAAAAACAACACTTTTTTTTTTTAAGTTGAAAATTGATATGATTTTAAATATGGTTATGCACCTTTTTCTTCTATATTTTTAAAATAATTACCATAATTTTCAATTCATATATAAAATAAGGCTAAAGTCACAACCTTGATCACACACCAGGAAGTCGTAAACTTTTGTCTCTGTCATGACAGCTGCCCGTTGAAAACACCTCAGGAACAAGACACGGTGGAGAAGTCAAGGTTTCAACCAGCCTCCTCTCCTCTCCTCTCCTCTCCTCTCCTCTCCTCTCCTCTCCTCTCCTCTCCTCTCCTCTCCTCTCCTCTCCTCCTCTCTCCCCTCCTCTCGTCCCCTCTCCTCTCCTCTCCTCTCCTCTCCTCTCCTCTCCTCTCCTCTCCTCTCCTCTCCCCTCCTCCTCTCTCTCCTCTCCTCTCCTCTCCTCTCCTCCTCCTCTCTCCCCTCCTCTCGTCCCCTCTCCTCTCCTCCTCTCCTCCTCTCCTCTCCTCCTCTCTCCTCTCCTCTCCCCTCCTCCTCTCTCTCTCCTCTCCTCTCCTCTCCTCTCCTCTCTCCTCTCCTCTCTCCTCTCTCTCCTCTCCTCTCCTCTCTCTCTCCTCTCCTCTCCCCTCCTCCTCTCTCCTCTCCTCTCCTCTCCTCTCCTCTCCTCTCCCCTCCCCTCCTCTCCTCTCCTCTCCTCTCCTCCTCCTCTCCTCTCCTCTCCTCTCCTCTCCTCTCTCTATCAGTTTATGGGGAAATATGAGAGAAGTGGAAAAAGGGGTGGGGGTGATAGCAGTGGAGAAATATTATGAGGAGGAATGTGTGAAAAACAGAACCAGGATATACAATAACATAAGCTGAGGAAAACAGAGAAAAGGGGGAGGGGGCAAGAGCCGGCCTGGACCAGACCCCCACGCTCCCCCTCCTCTCCCTGTTCCTCCACCTCTTCATGTGTCCTCAACTTTTTCTTCTCGTGCACCATCACGCGCTGGTTGTGGACAGACAGTTTTTAGAGCGGTTCCTCAGAATTGTAAGCAGATCCAGTGATGATGATGATGATGATGATGATGATGATGATGATGATGATGATGATGATGTCAGGATGATGACAGGCAGGTGTGTCCCCTCCCGTTACATAATGAGGGTTTAGTCTGGGACGACTCCCACCAGCTGTTTACAGGATCATCAGTTTAGAACATCAGGATGCTGAAATGATCTGAGTTGAGTCAAATTTGTTTTTCTCTATAAAAACTAGGCGATTTGGTCTTTCCTGTCAGGTACATATAGATTCAAGGATCTATTCTTATACATGTCGTACTTATGAAGGAGAACATTTACATCTGCACGTGTTTTCAAGATGCTTGCAGTAGAAACAGTCCTGACTCCGAGGAAGTATGTAAATATCTAAATGTAATTTAGAGCATTCAGTACGTACTGAATGTACTTGAGCGCGTTCTTTCACTCCAGACAGCAGCGTCTGGTTTTTCCGAGACGGGTTCACTCTGATATTCCGGCTCACGGGAACTGACACTATTCCTGGATGCAGCTAGCTGCCAAGTGCTTAACTTAGCTTCCTGGCTGGAGGCAGCTGCCTTTGCTGGACATCAAGCGTCCATGTTGAGGGAAATATTACGCGTATTTCCAGGAATCTTCAGCCATCGGCTCAAACACGGAATGCACGTGCACAACAGGAGCAGAGACAAACACACGAATCTTAGCTTTACCCTGGCAATTATCGCCAGCGTAAAGCTTTGCTAATGGAACCAATAATAAGGCTGTTCCTACCACTTCCACCACGCTCCTCAGTCCCAGAACAGGTCCTGCCTCCAGTCCAGCAGGACCAGGGTCCTCAGAGAGCCAGCTCGGACCCCTGACCTCTCACCTGACCTCTCACCTGCAGCTGCATGCTGAGCCACCATCAGCGCACGTTGAGATATCAACTACTCAGCGCTGACCTACAACTTCTACAACGTGTGACCGAAGGCAGCTGGAAAATGCCGGAGCGGCCATGACAAATCAAGTGATGGTGGCAATGGAATTCTCCCCGTGTGTGTGTGTGTGTGTATGTGTGTGTGTGTGTGTGTTTTGGAAAAGCCGTCCTGTGGATGCACGTGCACGGCAGCTTTACAGTATCTGGAGCAAAACAACCCAGCAGGAAACCTTTTTCATGGTGTGAGAGCCCACCGATCCCACCTGGGCCGCGGCGCTCCGGTTTCCACAGCAGCGCTCCCCCTCCCTCCGTGTTTTATTGACGCCTCGAGACCTGAAAAAGGCGGTTGCGTTCATTTTTCACGTCTTTATGGTGAGTTTGGTTGAAAACAAGAAGAGTACAGATGTTCTCTCCTTAATCGTCACGCTTATTTGGTGCGTTCACCCCTCTCGGGAGCCGAGGAACTCCCACAGACACAAACTCAGGCGACCGTCCGCAGACCAGCGCGGATCTATAACGGAATGGAGCCGAGCTCGGTGGGGGGGTCAGGAGGGTCGCTGATGTGATGGCTAAACAAGCGTCCCTGAGATGCCTCCTGACCTTGATTTTGTGATGACTGCTGCATGCCTTCCCCACATGGACATGTCTGGCAGGCATGTGCGCGGGCGCCCCCGCTAAGGCCCTCAGAGGGGAGTCAGCGTGCTGAGTTACCCCCACCCGACCCGCTCCAGATCCATCTGCTTCTCCACTAACCTCGCCGCAGGCCCGAGCCAGCGCGAAGCAGCGCAAACCGGCATGAGCCAGTGCTGAAGCTGTGACGCCCCCCCCCCCTTCCTCCTACTACTTCCTCCCATATATATCAGCACAAAGTCACACACATACACACATCATAATTACCACACTTATGAGGGCCTTCCATTGTTTACATCCACTGACCCTCAGCGGCCATTTCTAAACCCGGACTTTTTACACTTTTGTGTTTTGGAGTGACCCCCCCCCCCCCCACACACACACACACACACACACACACACACGCAAGCTTCCGTCCTCACACACTCACAAACTGTCTAAAAAGAGTGCATCAGTGTGATAAGAAAATCTTGTCCTTGCATTAATCACGGTCGGCACCGTGCCGGCAGCAGTCGAAACATCTGGATTTTTTGGCTTCCTTACGACAGGCGGGCAAGTACAATGCCAGCCTGAAATGCAGTAAAACCGTTTTAGCAGCGCACACACACGCACACACGCACGCACACACAGAGTTCTGCTGGGCTACGTTTACAAGGCCTTTTCCTGTTTTGGGGAGCTGCTGGGATGTTTCAGTCAGCCAACTTCCCAGAAGATCCCCACATGTTCAAGGTCGACGTTCCACTCTCTTTCTGGAGCTAAAGTGAAAGAACGTCCTCGGTTTTGCATAAACGTCACAGGCAGCAGCCGGATGTGCACGGCGCTGATGGACGCTTGAGCTTTCGCTTGTGCAAACTTCTACTTTAAATCAGGCATCGCCCGATCTTCTGATCGACTTTAGCTCGTGCACAAGAATGTCGCCACGGTGCTTTTGGGGGGTTAAAGCCCAAGTTTTGCCTTCTGTTAGGTTTATGACACTTCAGCAAATGGATATTGCTAGAAAAGTTGTTTTTCAGGCTTCTGAATATACAGTAGAGTGTTGGGGGGGGGGGTACACTGATTAATCACATGCTCACAAGGAAGGAACACAGGAAACACTTTTCTCCATGTGCGATGTGCATCACAGTTGGTTCCTGTGTTTGGGTGTGTGTGTGAGTGTCTGTGTGTCATTGTGTGTGTGTGTGTGTGGGGGGGGGGGGGTGATTTTATCTCTACTTGCAGTGAATAGTGGCTGCAGACATTTTCAGAAAACGTTCCAAACTGGAGCCTGATACATTTTCAGATCACCACTAGCATTAGCAATTAGCGTGCCTCTGAACTCCAGGCAAAGGTTTGATCTGCCAGGTTTGCTTTTATGTTTCGACATAAAATTTCATTCCACGCTCGCTGTGCCAATCCAAGAGTTTATTAGCGAGCTGCTGAAAAGACTCCAGAGGCATTTTAGCTGGAAAGTTTCAGTCCACAATACAAAGAATTCATTGTGTTTCTACTGTGAATTAGGACGAGCACATTCACCCACATTTAGCTGTGGAAATCATCCACACAACAACACAACGTTCTTAATGAAAAATTGATTTTATTACCCAGTTGTGGGTCGAATCTGAAACGCTAATAATGTCAAATAAGCCACACGGCGTCATGATCAGGCTCTTTCTGAGGAGCCCAAATGTAGGCCAAGGGTCAGGCCCCGGAGCATGCACAGCTCCGGAACTCTGCTCTTGTGAGTTTTTCTAGCTGCCGGGAGTTTTAAACTTGTGGTTTGTCGTTTAAAGGGCCTTGTGGCATCACTGCAGAGCAGGGAAATTCTCGCTCCGTCCCGATTGGCTGACGGGCGACTCGTGTTTTTGTTAGATGCACTTAACAACAAGACAGCCAATGAGAGGAGAGCAGGGGGCGGGGCCTGATGTTCCCAGCTGTCTTACACACACGCACACACACAGGTTTTTAGTTTCACTTCCCCTTTGTAGAGGGTTGTTATTCAAAGTCCATGTCTGAACACATTCCTCTTGTAAATCATGTGACTTTTTTTTATTGCCTGTTATTATAACGCAATTAGATAACAGACGCGACCTACAGACCATAATTTCATCCCTGATATCATTTCTGCAGTGATATCAGCGGGTAATGACGTGGGTTATTTTTAATCAGACTTATAGGCCGTTTCCTTGTTTTTCCTCTTTTATGTTTATCAAAGCGAATCATGCCACTGTTGCGCTGTCTCGGGTCAAAGGTCAGGGAGGTGAGAGGTGGGCTTTGCTCCTGCCTGAGGCTGACGACAGGTGTCCTCACAGCGCGTTGTCTTGCTTTTGCTGAGCTCTGGAGTCCGAGAACCTCCAGACAGACACTAACACTAACACACAGATCTGTCAAAACAAGCAGAAATGAACAGAGAAGTACACACACAACCTCCAGCCATGACAGCTGGTCCTGGTGTGTGTGTGTGTGTGTGTGTGTGTGTCTCTTTGAACAGCCTACCTGGATGGTTTGTTTGCTGGCTGTGCTCACTGATAATCCTCCTCCA
Organism: Takifugu flavidus; assembly: GCF_003711565.1. Classification (NCBI taxonomy): domain Eukaryota; kingdom Metazoa; phylum Chordata; class Actinopteri; order Tetraodontiformes; family Tetraodontidae; genus Takifugu; species Takifugu flavidus. The sequence continues at coordinate 12,074,808 of NC_079526.1, read as the reverse complement.
GATCTCTGGCACATGCTGTCCTCTCTGCGTTCATCCGTGGTTCTTTTGGTTTTCCTGTTCGATTTACTTTCTTTTCTCTCTCTTTTTTTCTTTTCTTTGTCTGCCATTTCAGATCAGATATGGCCCCACAATACACCCTGTGTGTCACAGGCATTCCAGGCCTTTATTGGTTTCAGGTAGAGGGAAAGCTTATCTGCAGCGCTCCGGGTCCACAGATGGCACCACTTATGCTGCTTTCAATGTGACATCACAGGCTGATCAGAGCAAAAAGCGGCGCAAAACAAAACAAAGAGGTGCAATAACAGTATTTCTGCAGATGCAGAGCCATGGAGCCGTGTTGGATTCACCTTCTCGTTCATCAACTGTGATTTCAAAAGGCACTTTCTCATTAGCTTTGTCACGCACGCTACTGTTGGCCAAACATATTCCCATCCTGCTTGTTTTCCCCTCGCAGGCTTCCCTGTGGGGAGCTGGGATCTGTTTTTCTATACTAGCTCAGCGCGGTTGTGAGACGTGCTGCAAGAGGGCAAAAGCAGCACCGCAAACAAGAAAGCAGCTAGCGATCAGCTCTGCAGGCTAATGTTAGCATTAAAAGTGTGATTTCACAGCAGGGGTTCCACAGATGTGGTGACTGTCTCCAGCTGGGACTCTCCCAGGCCCAGACTGGTTTCCAATGAGGAGCGTTGAGCAACATGTTATCTCTTGTTTGAAATCATGTTTTGATAGATGAGACGGAACATGATTCAAATTTAGGTTAAGTTGTTATGCATGTAAATATGTATCCAGTGATGTATCCATACTGGTTTAACTGGAGCAGCAGGTTTTTGCACAAGGCTTGTTACCAGACAGACGTTTTCCCTTCGTCCCTTTTTCTTTATGTGGCATCAAAAATAATTCTTTGTTGGTGTCAAGCATGAATGTTTGTCTTCAGAAGGTGATTTGATCAAACGTTGTAGCTGCTATTGTTGCAGCTCGCCGGGACTTTTTCACGTGGCACATTTCCTATATTTGTCACCAGTGAGTCACGGACTGGGGAAAACAGGTCCACTCACCTCCGTGACCTCAGCTCAGGAGACATCAGGTGTTAGTTGGAATGGGGCTCTACTTTTTGAAGCTGTGTGGGGTTTTTTTTTTTAAATTTTATTGTGGCATTAGGGGACCAAACGGAGAGAATTCAGCTTCCTCCAGTGGATCTGCGTCAGCTGCAGAGGTTGTTTCCCAGTGGAGTGTGTTTATGTGACCTGGAGAGGGATTAAATCATCAGACTGACCTCCTCTGCTGTCCAGCTGGGTTTATGATTGCAGGGGCAGCGAGGAGGGGGAGGTGCAAGGGGGGGGGGGGGGGGGGGGGGGGGTGGCTTCCCATGGGGCTCTCCGAGGATGGATGTCAGGGGGCTAAGGCTCCTCTCTTTCTCTTTTTTTCAGGCTGTGAGGGAGCTCACAGAAACCCACACATATATTTCATTATGATATTTACACTTTGTTTTTCTGAAACAGATGTTCTGCCATCTTTACCTCCTCTGGATCATCTGGGAGAACAGCCCAGGGCAGGACGGGAGACGCTGGACCAACATCAGGTAGGCTTAATGTTAGCATTTCCCTCAGGAATCCTCTTTCTATCACCTGTTATCGTGTCTGTAGGACTGTGTTGGGTATGTTTCAGTGCATGTGGAGGCCTAGCATGCAGCCTTTAGCTCACCTCCAACTGGAACTGTGCCATAATAATGGTGTGAGCCATCCTGTTCCAAGCAATTATGATATAAAAGGTTCAGAGGCGTGTTTATAACTATGTAACTATTAGTCACGGGGCGTTAGCATGGAGCCCAACACCTAGCATCAAGCGAGACGTGACAGAGATCATGCAACAGGGGCCCACTGTATCAAAGGAGCTGCATCAGACATGAGAACAGCCTCTTCGGTCCTGTATTTGGACCCGATGGGGCGATGGATCCATCGGTCACAGACGAGGTCGGACATTTGTCTTATTTCAGCGTGAGTCTTTAATTTTGCTGGAAGCTGAGGCTGACGGGGCCACGGTTGCTTTCATCAGGAAACAAACCTGGGATCTGCTGGCCTGATTTTGAGATCAGCTGATTCGACGGGGCTGTCTGCTGTCTGCCTGAGCTAAATCTACTGAGGCGAGGTGTCAGAAGGGCAGAGATGTCAGCTTTGAAGGGTGTGTTTTCGTCTGGCTGACTGATAGCTGCTCAACCAGTTTGAAAAGGGGGGAAAATAAAAACAGCCGTCAGAGGCGGCCTCCCACCCGTCTACTCCTTCCCCCAACCCGGCTATCCATCGCGTGTTTTTCAGAAAGATGACTCTCCACTCGCTAACACCTGGGCTTTAAAAGCAGGCGCTCGGCCAGGAGCAGAAGAAAAACAAACCCAACAGGTTTCGGCTTTCCTACAGATGAAAAACAAACGGCCGGGCGGCGCAGATACGAGCGCTGCCCTCCGACACCGGGCCAGCAGGACTTCCTCTGAAGTAGCACTTTGCTGGGGAAGATGGAGGCTGTCCTCCGCCCCCCCCAATCATCAGCAGACAAGCTACAGCTCCACAAAGTCGCATCCACTCTCCAAAAATCCGAGCTCGCAGCAGTCAGTCAACAACAGGCAGCATTTACAGGCCGTTTTCTCACTCCCGACCTCTCACATAACAAAGTTTGGTCAGATCTTAGCGTCGGACAAGCTGGGTCGAGGCTGTTTTTAATAAAAACAAGTGCTGGCCTTTGTAAACCCCCGACTCTCCCGGGGAACCAGTGGAACAGAACAACACTCCTCCAGCCCGACTAGGATCAGCAGTAAAGAGAGACAGGGGAGATCTCTCCTGAGAAGGAGGTGGGGCAGGAGTAGGGGCCATTCAGGTGTACAATTACCCCGGTGTTTAGGCACATTCGGCCCCTGTGTGGTGGCAGTTATGGCAGTTAGCCGTAACTGGTGTGTACTGTCCCTTTAAGAGTGCTCGTTTGAAAAGAAAAAGTCACATTAGGAGCACAGATGAGAAGTGGCATCCATATAGGGGGGAGAATCCCTGTTGCCGTGGGGACACCACTGTTGCCTTTCATTGTTTTTTGATCATTTTTAATGTTCTCCATCTTTTAAAGATGAATCCTTCCATCATTCTGGTGACAAATGCTTTTATTTGACCAGGATTTGGCTCTTCCTCTTTGATATCAGCACAGTAACCTTATTGCGTAAGTGGACTTTGCATCCATTAAAGGATCTTGGTTTTTATGGGTTATCTGGAGCCGGGGGGAGGACTCGCGCTATCGTCTGAGGGCAGGCCACTACACTTGGCGTGTGTGTGGAATTTAAAGATCCAGTGACAGAAAAGTGAAAGCTGCAGATGCCAGGGCTTTAATCTGACATGTCCTGCAGCTCAGTCCAGATGTTAAAACAAACCCCGGGCTCTTCCCTGACATTGTTTCATTAAAAAAAAAACCCAGCCCGGAGTAACGGAGTGGGCCGCTGCTGTCGCACGAGTGTTTCCGGCAGAAAACACAAGATCAAAATTGATCCCAGATGATTCCACACGCGAAGCTCTCGACTGAGTGATCCTTCCTGGTCCGAGAGGCTGGAAAACACCCCGGACTGGTAACCAGTTCACCACAGAACGCAGGCACCACAGGGGGAAGTGAGCTTTTCCAGCTATGGATGATGCTTGTTTGTATTTTTAGGCCGATGGTCAAAGTGAAACTGAAAGTATTTGGAGGTCTTGATAGTGAGTTAAAAATCCAGGCTGAGACTTAGATAAGGAATTCTGCTTAAACTGAAAGTACTGAAGACTTTCAAATAAACAGCTGGTTTACTAAGAAGCCTGTTACGTAATTTATTATCTTCTATGAATTAAGTTCTAAGCTAAAAACTTGAAGTCTCAATAATTTAGCCTCAGAATACGTCACTGCCTGTGGATCCCCCTGAGCTCCCAGAAATGCTCTAAAGTTAGCAGCATCTTAAAATGCATAAACTATCCTGCGGGTCATGTGAAAAAGGAATGAATGTGGGAAAAACGTTTGCAGAACAGCAACAGAAACAGACCGTGGAGATCAAACCGAGACACGACTCTGCCCTGGTGTTAATGAGGTAAAAACCTCAAACCTACAAACCTCCAGCCTTCATCTCCGTCTCCGTCTCCGTCTCCAGACCTTATTGACAGTGACCACAGCTCTGTTGACGTCAGATCCCGGTACAGCACTTCCTCCCAGAGGACACTCAGCTTGAGCTGTGAGAACCCGACTTTATTAAAAACACGCTGAGACGTGGTCGCGCTGAACACTCTCGGGTTCACATCATCAGGTGTGTTGCGACACCAACTGAGTCCGAGAAACGTCACAAGACCCCGAAATGACCCCCGTGGGACGCCGTAATGAAGTGACATCTGACGGACACGATGAATTTTGCCATTTTTAATAAGGTCACATGCTGTACTCGGGTTAATGGAGTCAGCCTTGCTCATACACTACCGGGCTAAGATAGCACTTAGCTAGCATCGTGCTAACAGCGTCTCGCCTCTCAGAGGAAAGCAAAACATCCGGCAGTCAGAAAACAGGACTGGGATTCATTGTCTGCATCACGTGAACGTACAAATGTTTCTACTTTCTTCGGCAGGGTGATGACCCAAAAAAAGGAAAAACAGCATGAACAATCTGGAATCAGAGTCTGTTGTCACAGCCAAACCCAAACATTAACGACAAGATTAGCTCCGGACAGCTGCACACAAAGGCGTTATGACTCAAAGCCAGCCAGAAGGTACAAGACTGCTGCGTTTGCCCTTTGACCTTTTGCTTTTGTCAGCCCTTCTTTACATACGGCGGCAGCACAATAACTGCAGTGTGCGTACGACAAAAAGCAAAACAAAACCCGATCGGGCCTTTCTTGACCATTCCGTTTTCTTGTTGTTATTCTCTCCAGCTGCTCTTGCTCACGTCAGACAACCGGCCCAGTGCTCAGGACACGTCCCCTCCCCTCATAGTTCAAATCATTGGAAAAAAGACTCTCTTATTCTTTACAATCGACTCCAACCAGCACGCTAACGTGAGCAGGTCCTTGGAGTGTCAGTAAAAATCGCTTTGATGCCACATGAAAGCAGCAAACACAGCTTCCTCTGCTCATTTGCATGAATTATAAAATAATCTAGCTCAGACTGACTCAGACAGTCCACGTTGTGCTGCCTGAGTCGGGGTCACCACAGGGGTGTAAAACTAAAAATGCGGTTGACATCTGATTTAATTCTGTTCTTTACCACAATCTGGCATATTTAACATCTGCCGCGACCCGAATTTCTTCTTTTTTACATCGGACTGTTCTGCCTTTCTAGGACAGGATGTTCTCTTGGCCCCCAAAAGCAAGACGATTGTGCAATACATTCAAGTCAAAACTCATCGCCCCCCCCCCCACACACACACACACACACACCCACACACACCCCGCCCACCACCCTCGCCGCCACCATTGTTTTTCTGCTGTGCGGCTCTGAAGAGGGAGCGCTGTGTGCTAATCTCTCACTCTTTCCAAGAAAAATACATTCCTGAACGCTCCTTTCATGTTTGTCACATTACGGAGGAGAAAGTTTTTCCCCCGGAACTGGCAGGCGGCCAGCCCTCCCAACCCAACGGCCCCGGACACGTGCACGCCGCACAGGTCGGGGAACAGCCTGCACACTTTACACAGTTTACTCCTACATTTGAACATGTGGACAGTCCACTTTGCAGGTAGGGTTAGGGTTCGGGTCACATGACCTGAGTGCAGCTGAATGACGACATGAGAACACGCTACCGGCGTGCACCTAACGTGCCACCGCTGTTTGGAATGCTGGGAATACCACGTCTCCGGCAGGACTCCTGTCGTCCCCTTCATCCTTATGTTGTCCCTAAAGCCCCCTGCGGTCATGATTTTCTCCTCTGATTTTGGCTCTGGGATCAGACAAACGGGAGCTTGATTTATTCGTCCCAACGCGCTGTCCCGGCTGTGTGTGGACCTTCTATTGTGGCGAGGATGATTCACAGACAAAGAACGCCACAGAGCCCCGAAACAAACAAACAGCTTGTGTGAAACCCCGAGATGGAAGAGCGGGAGGAGGAGAAACGTCCACGGGCGCAGCTACAACCCCCCCCTCGTCACACATGGGCGTCACATGGCCGAATGTTGGGTTGATGTCGGCTTCTGGGGGTTAAGTCATGACCTCGCCCCCACTATGGATCCGCGATCGGCCCATACGGGGAGGAGAGCTTCAGACATGGCTGAGGATGGAAGTCTTACTGCCTGCTGGATTCCCACATGCTCCCTGTTGCCGTGTGAAAAGAGCCTTTATTTTGGTTTGTTTCCAGCCTCTGGATGATAAACAAAGGTCAAGCTGGGCCTCGTTATCTGAAGTAATCAGCCAAAAACATCACAACAGCGCACGTTTGAGCGCGTCAGGCGACGTTCGCTGTTGTGTTCCCGTCTTGAGGGGACGCTGCAGATACAACAGCGACGGCTCCACTCACGTCTATACGCGTAACTCGTTTCCCCGCAGAAACGTGCGTGCTTGTGCACGTGCATGAGGGGACTTTTGACTGCCCTGTTGCTCGCTGCCTATTAGTCATGGATTTGAGGAACCGTTTCTGCTTGTTTTGTGCTTTTTTTCGGGCGGTTTGCTCATCGCTGAGCTCACGTCGAGTCACGCTGTGGATTCAACCTGATGACTCAGCGTAATCCCGACCACACGAAAGCAGGGTTACGGCCAGACCTGCGGCGGTGACAACACCCTACAGAAAGACCTCAGCTGACCTTTAGCCGGCGCTCATCATGGATACCAGAGCGCCAAGATGGACGTTCAGCTCTCAGGTGATTTCATGCGATGATGGAGGGGCTGGAGCCAGACGTGATCATTACGGTGTATATTGGTGTGTGTCTGGGCTGATAATGACCCCGGTGATTGCCAGTCTGCACCTTCTGTTCTCACCTTCTTGAGATCCTGGAAACAAGCCTCACTAGGCTGAGAAAGCAAATAGCATCATTTAAAGCCTGATCGCAAGTCCCTGGGTTTGAAACTTCCTCAATTAACAACTTGCCGACTCAGCATTTTCCTTTTTACTAAAGCCCTTCATGTGATCATCTTTGCTTAGTCAATAGTTTCATGAGGGGGTCATTAGAAAGCAAACTCATTCACTCAAGTGTAAATCAGGCACAGTGACAGCTCTCTTCATGATCCACCAACTGCCTGATTAAGAGATAAATGACACGTATTTGAGAGCTTCACGTCATCTGAAGAGTGCTTTTTTTTTGTTACGGCCTTTGCTTGTGAGGTTCTAATCCGAGATGGTAGAAGACAGTGGAAACGGGCCTGGAAAGTTACGCAGAGAAAGCAGCTAAGCTATTTCTTATGTAGGTCATGTGTTGGTGCCTGCAGACCCGTTGAACATGTCTGAACTGAAACAAGCTAAACTGTTGCTCTGCTTTACCACCGAATTTACCAGCCAGTGGAAACACAGCAAACCGACGGTATGACCAGTTCTGAGAGGAGAAGAGGTGAGGTATCTGAGCGTGACTCAGGGAGTGTGCTGAAATATATTAGCAGAATGTGCTGAGTGTTGCAGGATCGAGGACTGATGAAACGGCCTGTACGCAGCTGTAATCACGTCTCCTCTCACATGACCAGCGCGGATGACGCCTGAGCCTCAACGCTGCCTGAATATTCCGGTTTCTGCCGAGCGCTCGGAGCCCTGGCGACGTTCTATATTCATCGGTCAGTTCTTCTTGAGTTTTCGAAGGTGGTGAAATCTGATTTGAATGATTTTACAGGGTCAGCTTTGTTGTGCATTTGCTAATCATATTGTGTCAGTACTGCTGACAGACCAGTTCATCGGGACAAACTCTCACATCTGCCTGATAACACACGTTCCTCTAATCCTTGCAACGCTAGAAGCTTCCTCAGGAGTTTCAGAGCCAGGCTGCGCTCTGACATCACGTTTCTGTCCTTAAGGCAAAGTGTTGAAGTCTGAAAGGTTGGATCAGATCTGGTTGGATCAGATCTGGATGCTTGTTGCTTGGTTTAGACGCCTGCCAGGCTGGAATCACAGAGCACAACATGCCTGCACATTACAGCTGATCTAACAGTTTTCGCTCACCTAATCCAGCCCAACGTATCAGGATTCATATCCTCGCTTTGTTTTATTAGAAACAATCCTCAACCTGCTCTAAGAAGCCGATCAACGGGGAAAAAGCCGGGCTTGTTTTCACCATATTCCACGAGGACAAGCTTTGATATTGAACCATGACATCTCTGAATGAGCCCTTTTTCTTCCTCAAATCTCCACTGTCCCGTTTTGATAGTTGAGCAGACGCCAGATCGACGCCTCTGCCCGACCTTCGGCCGCCCGCCTTTGTCTGCACACAGAATTCCTTTGGCTGCTTGTTTGTTACAAGTTTAGACGCGACGCCGGATCCTGTTTACGCAGCGATGAACTTTTGCACATTTGTACAAAAGCCTCGCCGTGACAGCATTTTTTCATCTGCATCTAAAAATACCTCCAAGTGATTGCGCAAGTGTGTGAGGCTGGAGCCGTCACACACCGCCATTAGGCGTGATTTAGCTTTGACTCATCCCCTCGAACGTGCCGTCCCGTTTTGCTGGGCAATATGCTGAACAGATGCTGGCGCCGTCTTCACGAGCCTCAAGGAAACGCTGAACACCACCGTTTCTTTAAAATTGATTTTAATTTTTTGTTTTTAAATGATTACAAAACTTTGGATCACAACTGCATTTATATAAAAATACATTCATTCATTTCAGTGCGTTCCACCAAGGTCACACAGCTGACCCTGATAACTTTTATAACCCTAAAAACTTGAGGAGGATCCTCGAGTCGTGATTTTTTTTTTTTGGAATGTTTTTTCTTTGTCCATAAACGTCAGTGGCTTCTCCAGCTTTGGGCTCCATGTAAACGCTGAGCAGCGTATTAAGGTTGGGTTAAGCTTTAAAACGCTCCCCACAGCACCAGGACGTCTGGCTCCCATCAAAAGCTTTGGGCCACATGTCCCCATGTCCTCCTCCTTTTTCTTTTGTTTAGCAGAGCTAATCTGCGAGCCATGTGCCACCTTATACACAAACGGCTCATCCTGTTTAATCTGTTACAACCCTAAACCACAGACCTTTCAGTGCCTTAAGATTTGCTTTGATAAAACTTGACCTTCATCCACAAGCATCTCGTTTTAAAGTCCTAAACGCTCTTTCAGTATTAAGCTCTACTCATCCATACGAGAGGACGGCTCCCTGAACCTCTCGTCTTATCTTCGACGGCAGATTTAAGGCATATGCGATTTTTATCCCCACTTTTATACATTTTTAAACTTGCATGCATAAAATACATCTGCATATCTAACTCGCCTGCTCCACCCCAACACCTTCAGATACAGTATGTGCTTGAGTAACAGTAGAAATCATCACAGGTACACTATGCATAGCTATGTTGTTAAAGGTTACTGTGCTGACAATACATGGAGAGTTTAAAAAAAAGACAAGAGTATAAAAATAGCACTTTTTTGCCACTCAAAGATGATAGTGGGCTTTTTAAGAGCACAATTCTCCAAGACCTTAGGCACAACTCCAACCTTTCGACCTGACGAAGCCGTCCGTCCCCTCATCAATGTGGACTAACTCCTTGAAACTCAAAGTCTTACTAACTATGAGGGAATCCTTCACTGGCTTGCGTCACCAGGAACTGAAGATCAGCTGGGCAGGAACTGATAGGGAAAAGTTGCTTTCCATGTGACAGGACAGGAAATTATCCACTGTGTGGGCTGAAAACTAACTGGTTTCCACCGGTATCCAGTTCCTGGGAGTGCCACCTCCTCCTGAGGTCCAGTCCCCGCTCCGGGACACCCGATGGGACCAGACACAGAGAGGTTCTCCGGGAGAAGACAATTCTCTTGATTTGCTTCATCAATTTAATCTGCGTGACGCCGTCGGGACTCACAGTTCAACACGTCATGCAGCGAGGTCTCATGTTGATGGGCTGAGGATTGGGGTCAATCTGTGGACGGGAGATAGAAATAAACATCAACTCATCTCATCTAGTCAGCCTTCCATCACAGCTCAACACGCACCTCACTAGATAGTCTTTAACCGCGACGTGGTTCATAATCTAATAAATCTAAACACTGACCAATGCATCCGTCAACTCCTGGAGACTCACCTCACAGTACACAGGTGGAGGTCGGAAGCGAAACTCTTGGACAAACGCCATGAGGGGACGCTCCAGGATCCCACTCAGGTCTTCGGCGGGCTGCGGAGACGCCGCGTTGTTCCGCTGCTCGGCTTCCTCCTCCGTCACCACAGAGCTGTAATCTGGAGGGGCTGCGGGGCAAGAGGGTGGGATTAGTCTCGCTGCTGCTATTTGGAGAGTTCCGACATGAATTCCCTCTATTTTCGGTTATTCTGGAATGGTTTGCTACTTACGCTCGGGTTGCTCTGGGATGGCCATGCGCAGCCACTCCAGGTTTAGGCTGTACTGGCTGCTGACGCTGGAGGTCCTGCTGCCGAAGGGGTGGAGGGGAATAGTGCCGATGACTAACGGGAGTTCCAGATACAGCTTGGACGTCCCTGGAACGTCTACGCAAACCTGTTGGAAGCAAAATAGGAGGAATATTTTGTGAGTTCGGTGAAGGTTCAAGCTCACGAAGAGCAGGGGGGGGAACTGCACGCTGCCCACCTTGAGCATGTACTCCACTTTGATGATGCGACAGTGCAGGACGGAGGGACCCACAGGAGGGATCTTGATGGCGCGGCCGTGCCACGTCTCCCGGCACTCGGCGCCCACCACGTCACCGGACAACGTGCTCACCACGGCGCGCTTCTGCTTCATGGTGCCGCGAGCGATGAAGGTCTGCGTCTGGATGATGTAGGCTTTGGGCACCACGGTGCGGGAGGTGGAGTTGTCAAACTCTGCAAACACGGGTATGACCTCGCCTGCGGAGGGGGAAAACGTATGTTGGAAATGGCAGAGGGTGACGTCTGCTTTAAAGAGGAGCAGCACCAGGAAGTGGGCTCACCTGGGGTGTAGCCTTTGCGGTCGATCTTCGCTGTCACGGACACCTGCCCGAAGTTTCTGTACCACGCCCGTGCCATCTTGTCCTTTGTTCCAGCCTGTGGCGCCTGGCGAGGGAAAAACAAGATGACCTTTAACGCTCATAAAACCATTAAATCTGTCATGACATAATCAGAAAACGCGAGCGTTCACTCGCTCACCAGTAAGGCTGGTGTGTTGATGTCGATGGGCTCGATGACCGTAAACTCCTTCTTGAGCTTCTTGACGGTGGCCCGCGGCCTGTGTAGCTTCACTTTGACCCAGTAACGGATGCTGCCGTGTTTCCCCTCAAAGGAGGTGACCAGCGTCTCCTCTGGGAGCTGGAAGCTGAATGGAAATTCGTGTCTACCCTCTGGGAGGACCGTCACCTCGCCGTTATCTGCAACAGAGAAGACAAATATATTGAATTGACGGTGTTGTTCACGGTTCTATATAACAGCGCCGCTTTGTCAACTGTAGGTTTGAGCTTTTAAAAACAGTCGTTCTTAAAACGACCGCTTCGGTATCTCTGAATCTTGTGGCTCTTTTCAGCTCCAGCTGCGCTGATGTAAAAAATCTGTCGTTCACTGCAATCCAATGGTTCCGGAGCATGCTCAGAGGGGCGGTTCCTGTTCCATTGTGCTGACTGTGAACATGTTTTCCTCGAGCTCTGCTGCACAGCGTGTCTCAAACGCTGTTTTCTTCTCTGCTTCTGCTGCACACGTCCAGGAACGCATGTTTGCGTTTAACACACTTTATTTTTCTATTCATTTGACACCCTGAAACCTTATCGCAGCTTAATATAATCTGTACCAAACCCTTGGAAAGGGTTTAAAGTCAGTGCTCGGATGTTCTTGCAAAACACTAAAACAGCCAGCTACTACTTTTTGGACCAGACTGCAAACTTGTAGACATCACCCTGGTCGGGCTGCATTTCCTGTCTGCACTTGAAAGCAAAAACAACTGGGTGCCCAATGAATGGAGACAGAACCTTGAGTCTCTCCCACACGGCTGAAGAGGAAAAACAACCCAAGAGGACTGTCTTCTAATTGGGAAAAGGCTGGTGTTCTTTCCACAAATATTTTCGCAATGAGGAAACGTGTCACAGCACTTTTTTTGACGTGAAAAGCAGCAATGAATGTAGAAGAACGTCCAAATGAAAGGACCTTCTCCTTACTGCATCTAAAGCCCAGTCCTCCCTTCATAACCAGATAATTACTAACTAATTCGTGCATGTTTACAGTTAATATCATCCGATGAAGACTTTTCTCAAAAAACGAGCCAGTGAAATGAACTTGCATAAGCTCCAGATCGTGACACTACTCCTGGTTTGCAAACAACCACCCAAGTATCCGGAGACTTATAAGCCTCTTTGCTGTTTCATTCACTTCAGTTGCTCAATGACTTGCCGCTGGTTTTGTTGTTTTTGATCCCCTTCAAGTCTACCGGAGTCTCCCCCATCAGCGTGCCTGCAGAGCGGACTGACCTGCCTGAAGCAGCACCTCCCTCCGGTTCAGGTACTCCACTTCGTCGCTGTAGTTCTGGGTGTATGCGGTGCTGGAGCCGGCAGACCGGGATTCCGTCCAATGGACTTTAGCAAACCCTTCGGCGTGGAGCTTCAGGGAATTCAACCGAATCTCACCGAAAAGGTCTAGAATCACCCGGCCCGAAACAACATCCCCGCTGCTGAACACCGGAGGACAGTCGACCTCCGGAGAGTCAAAGACGATGTCTAACTTTTTTAACTTGTCGAAGATCATGGTCGTCTGTGGAGTGGTTTTAAAGGTCCGAGGTATCTTCTTGTAGAAGACTGGGGTTAATTTTCAGTTTCCTGGTGTCTGAGCTCACTTGTTGACTCGCTGTGCAGGACCTTCGACGGGCTGCCCTATTTGGAGGCTGAGAAAGTGGGCGTGGCTTGTGCATTTATTATGTAAGGCGTCGTTCGAGGCCTGTGGTGCCTTCAGGTGCTCCGGTTTTTGAAAATGAGGCAGACTACAGTAGCGGCCAAATAAAGAAATAAAGGAAAATAAAGGGAAAATGCTAACACTGAACTCTTAATCAATCCAATCTGGTAAACAACTCTACAAGTTTTTCGGGGGGAAAATCGAATCGACATCTCAACAACCTACATTTCCGACTGTACTTGAAGGCATGGTCATAAACATGCGGACTGGGTGTGGAAAGCGCAGTGAGGAAAACAGGGCCCTGCGATGATTGATGGTTACAGGTTCTAGGAAGAAAACAGGCTCGCTCCACATGCCCGTCTGGCAGAAATCCGCCCTGCGAAGGAACATAGTTTCGCCCTGAACTTAAGATGTTTACGCCACTTCTGCAATGTTGTGTGAACAGGCCGCTGTACAACTAGAAAACACACAGCTATGCAACAAAGCGTCCAACTTGTGACACCAAATCCCCTTATAAAAAACGAGCCATTCTGACATAAACAAATTGTTTTTTTAAAAGAACACAACAGCACACCAGAATCCTGTGCACCGTGTGCATCGTCGAGAACACCAATGCAGCCTAACAATGCTATTTAACACGGTAAATTATGTTCCCCGATGAGCAAACACAAAGTCTGAGCAGAACAGAATATTGTTTTCAAATCTGAAGCAACCAACGAACAGAACAAACAGTACGTCATTCCTGAGCCGCGTTCCTATCTCTTGTTCTTTTCAAATGCCTTGAGACAAAAATCAAGTAGGTTCTGACAAAAACAAAGTTGTTTACTCTTTTGTTCAGTGGGGCCGCCTGTTGGCCCATTAGCGCCCTCCTCTGGCGCGTCGAGGGAACTGCACAGCCCCAGAACTGCAGTCGTGCATATTTAAATTTCAGTACGAGATTCACAAATCACCTCCTTTTACGACAACGTTGCCCCTTATGGATTGGGTCCGATTGCAGAAAACCTGCACTTTATTTAGTTTTTTTTAAATTTCCTGTTTGTAATCAATAGGTTTGCACTGCGGAAGCTCTGCCCCGCAGGGAAACAAAGCAGACAGCGCCACCTCTCGTTGAACAGAAGCAGTCGGTTCTGATAATACAACAGCGCTGGTGACTAAAGCAACCATATTAAATTCAGTTTACACCCCCCCCCCCCCCCCCCCCCCACCCCACCTCTGGGAGAAAGAGGTACTGACTCCCCCGGAAGAATGATAAGAGAGAAGTTGCAAATAATAAAATAACGGCCTGCTTATGCGTGCACGAAGGCGATTCTGAGAGGAGAGTCACGTGTTGTTTTCCTGGTTGCCATGGCCACGCCGACTGCATTTTTTAAACACCAGCCACCCCTTCCTCCTTTTCCGTCCCTTGTCGCTTTCGAGTCCAGCTTTTCCTCCAGCTCCAGTCTGCAGAACATCTGCGTGCTGACACATTTATGAACCTCAGAACCTGCAGATTAGCTGGTTTTGTTCGAGAAAAAGTTCCATTGGTTTACAGTATGTGCATGAAAATGAAATGAGGACAAAAACGGTGGGAAACGCATTTTAATGACTTTTAATCGACGAAGACTAGCACAGCTTCCCCGATAAGTCTAGTTTATGGTACTGAGACATTAGAGGGATCATCGTGATCTATATATACGTGATCTGACGTTTTCCTTTCCATGTTCCTTTAAGAGCTGTAATATGGACTCTTCCACGTGGCAACTGGTGCACATGAATCTAATTACCTTTATTTTTTTTAAAACGATTATGATCTCGATGTTTTTCTTCTTTTATCAGGAGGAACATCTAATTCGTTAACAGAAGGTTTGGCAAGAAACTCCTTTGGATGGATGATGTCTGATCCATGTGAATAAAAACAACCCCCTTTAGCCTCTCATCATTGGGTATTTAATTTTTGTTATTAATGAAATGACCAATTAAGTAATCTGTTAGTCTAGAATCTGACAAACGTTACACAAATAATAGAAATAGGACACACAGCAAGTCATTAAGAAAATAATTAGTAATGATTAGTTCACAAAAAAACAGAATTTGTAGTTGCTGGTGTTGATACTTTAATGCTGAAAAGCTACAACACATTTTAAGAAGAGGACCAGCATAAAAACAGATGAACATAATAAAAATAAGTAAAGGCAACAAAGGTTTTGGTTTGACGGCTACATGTTAAAGTCTGGTCATTTGTAAAAATCTGAAAGGCGATAAGATAACAGCACTTTGCAGTAGTACAGGATCACGGTCCGTGTGTGTGTGGGAGCTTTTAGACGGTCACATCTGTAATTTATACTGACATATTAGCCACATATTACACAAAGCCAGCCAGGTGCACACTTAACCACAGCTGTTGCAGCAGCAAATGACCTGGAAATAACAGTATGTTGGGCATCAAGCGGCGTCTAAAGGGTCTTCTGATCCTGGCTATTTATATTTGGAGCAACCCAAACTAAATAAACAGTTTTAGATAGAGTGAATTTCATTAAACATTAACTCCAGTGCACCGTTTATACATTAAGCTAGAGGGTCTGAACTGTTGTCTGATTAAGCTGGCAGCTGCCACAGTGGGCCAACACAGGGCTGTTTGCTGAGACCCTGAGCCCATTGATTTGTGTTTACTTTGAGGATAATTATTATGTTACTGGTGTTGACTAGTCCCCATTGTTTCTGTGCAACCCGTCAAATCCAGGATGCAAATTCAGCAGCACGGAGCGACTACAAGACACAAAAGCCACCAAATGGGCAGCCGTGGTTCGCATTTGTCATCCCGGGGAAAGTCCGTTTATCCACCGACAGCACGTGATTATAAGAGCTAAGCTACAGAAATGAAAGATTTCACAGGTAGACAACAAAAGAAAACACAAAACTACAGCATTTCTGCAGAAGCCAAGCCGTATTAAAACAGAGCAAAACAGACATATGCCACACTGACCTCGTACAAGATGCTGTCCCTTCCTGAAGTAGGTGATCTTGGAGGTGTAGTCGTTGTAGACAGAATTCATCCCTCGGTCCTCCAGCCAGTGAACCATTGCCACCCCTCTTCCCTGCACCTTCATGGAATTCACTCTGGTATCCTTCCGCAGCTCCAGCACCACAACGCCGGACACCACCTCCCCTCCCATAAAAGCTGCTTCTGTGGGACCATCCAGCTCCACCGTGAAAGACTTTATGCAGTTCAGCTTCATCCCTTAAGAGACAAAACAGTAAAACCATAACCCAAAATGCGTTGACAGGCCTGGAAGGTGGGAACTGTTTACAGACATGGTCTAGTCCTGTTTTTTAGGTGCTCAAGTGACCAGAGGGCATAAATGACTGCAGCACTGTGGACACCAGGGTAGTAAACAATAGCACATTATGCATGCAAATTACGTTATTTACCTTCTAAATAAATGTTATTCAGTTTGCACCTAACGTGTACATTTGTAATTGAGTACACTGTTTTAAAGTTCATCCTAAAGGATTCATTTCAGGATGAAGCTGGTGATTTAGATTATGGGCCACCATTGAGGAGTATCCATGGCTGGTGAGCAGGGTTTTCAAAATAAAGCCAAGATTCTGAATCCCACTCACATTACTCATTATTAGTGTCATTTAAGTGGATCATTCCAAACTGTTCATATTAAAACGTTTTCAGTCATAATCAATAAATAACAACAAAAGCAGTAACAGTAGTAAGGAGCGCAATGTTCACGTCTGTGGTGAGAAATTACAGCGTTTTTACGATACACTGATATGAGTTTATATCACACGTTACGTCTGAATAATTGATTTATTTCTATGTTGGGATTGTTGGAAACTCAAGAGTCCAAATGGGTCAAACTCACCGACGGGGAGGGAACGGAGCGTCTGGTCGGAGCCGTAACTCTGGAGACGGGAGCCGAGGCGCGTTTGGACGCTGTTTAACGGACGCTCGACACGCGTCAACGCTCTTATTCTCTACCATGACGTAGGACGCGCGCGAGTCGGCCCCGCCCACGTATTTACGTGCTAGAGGTTAATTTCCTTTCGGCGCCCTTTCAACTTAAAGGTTTCCTCACCGAACTGTGACCGAGTTCAAAATATTAATTATGTTTTGTTTGGCTTTTGATAAAAATGGCTCAAGAGTTCTCGTGTAGATGAGAGGCTGGATGTGGAAAATGTGAAGATTCAATCGTTACACAAAATGTTCCTGTTGATTATAGGCTTTTATTTTTGACGTAAACAGGGCGGATATATGTAGCGCTAAAATATAAACTACTGTAATAACTAAGAGAGGTAATGTCAAATATTTTGCGTGTATTTTGCCCCAAATATAAACCTAAAAACAATTAATGCAAAATTAGATGCACTTTACCAAAGACTTTCACCAATTTTGTATTTAATGTATTGAATCAGGTACATTCGTTATTGATTAACTTAGTTTCTATATGTTTTTCGTTTTCTGTCATTTGACTCCATGACATGATTTTTTTCAAACATTGATTGAGACCTCGATCTGTGTTGTCAGATTTAAAATACTGTATTTGAGAAATTTAAAATCAAATACTCACAAGTTTGTTTTTCATTCTGTCATATAACTGTACAGTTCTTCCAAGACTGCTGAATGTTGTACCACGATTACAAAAGTCACATTTTTCACAATGCTTACTCATAATTGCAGCCCGTCCTCTACATTTTAAGCAATGTTTCATAGATTAGTGACCTGTTTTTAGTAACTCTTAGCCAAATGATCACTTGACGCCTGATCCCAAACACGCTCTTGCAGCCACAGCCTTTGGACCTGCACATGAGCTGGGGTCAGTTAAAATTTGTGCCAGTACCAGCACTGCTTCTTTTTTTTTCACTTACCTGGTCACTGAACTTGATATTTGATTGATTCCCTTCTGCAGCCAGATTCTTTTTTATCAGAATGGCCTAGATCTCACGGTCACGGCTTTGTTTTTGGTACAATATTTTTGCCTGGTTTTTGGTAAATCATGCTTGAAGGAGGGGATATTTCTTCAAAACAGATGCTAACCTTTTTCTTTAGCGCTTGACGTTGATATTGTAAACACAGGTAAAGTAGGACAGTTGCATATGAGGCTGCTTTGTTTTCCAATAGAACCATGGTTATAAAAATAATACAGTTCTTTTAGTTGGTCACCTCTGTGCAGTTTAGACTCTAAACTTTAGAGGAATTATAGATTCATAAATCTATAAAGATTTGCATGTGAACTAAATTGGACAGTGGCACAGTGTTGTTTGCTGAAAGTTAAAGGTTATGAGACGTAGTCAAAATTTAACTTTGGGTTCACTGAGTGTGTTAAATATGGGGCTTTTTTAACTATAAAAGTTTGACTGACTAAAGTTAGAACTACGAACATGTGTCAGCTACTGTACAAACGCTGACCTTCTCCTTTTCTTACAGACAATAAAATTGCAGAAACAGGATTAGCAACGTGTCATCTGTTGTGTTGTCTTCTTACAATGAAGATAAGAGAGCTCTTATTGTGTTTAAAACCCATCACGTGTCAAAATCACAACAAAGACAGGTCTGCCATAACTTTAAGGATGAGCTCAGGTGTGACTGTAGGACCGACCGTCCTTATTTTGTGTGTGAAATAATCACATGCACGGCTGTTGAAGTCATCGCTGGTCACAGGATTACCGTATACACTGTGTAGGTGCCCAGGTCGACCACAACAACAATTCCAGTCAGAGCCTGGTGAAAAGGTCATTCCCGCTGTTAGCTGAGCAGCACGGTGACTCCAGCTTGTAGTGTGACTTCCTTTAAAATGTTACAAATATAAACACACTCATACAGCTCCACCTGCTTTTTTATGAAACAGGAATGTTTGACAACTGTCTAATGTTGTCACGGGACATAAACCTGGTTGAACCTTAGAAGGTATTTTGGGTTAGTGAATCATAACCTCTGACAAAGTACAAGCACAGCTTCAACTGCTGCTGTTGCCTAATTGTTGGTGCTGCATAGTTTTGCTGTTTGAAATGGTTGACACGTCAACATCTGGCCAGCAGGTGTTCCCTTGCCTTTTGTGCTATATTAAGAGATTGAGCCACATTGGAAATGATGGTAGATGTTTGCATAAAAAACTGAACTTTACTGTCACTGTAATGATGAGGCCAAAGGCCCTGCTAATGACAACAGCAGTGATGAGCAGTGAAATGAGGGTGATTGACGATGATTTTGAACCCAGGAGAGAGAGTTTTTATCAACAATACTTTAATTAATGAGCTTAATATTTGCAAGCTGATGAATACATTCTACCACAGTGTATTCCTTGACAACTGAGACATGCTTTAATTGTCTTTTCAAAACAATACGACACTAGCTTTACAACAATATAGGAACCCTTCATTCCAGACTGGGGAAAATAAAGCCCAAAAAAGAGTGTAAATAACTAAACAAAAACTATTAGCTCTCTTTCATGGCCTTTAGATTTTGTCTCCAACGTCCTTATTTGGGCCTTGTTGCCACATTAAAAACCACAGATTTATCACTTCTTGTTCAGGAATAACATGTTTACATTTTCCCTTTTATTACACTTTGTCTCTGACTTTCTAACCGTTTTCTTGCCTTGGAGAAACGGCCCTTCAGGGCGGCTGGAGCAGGAGCCGTCGATAGGTCAGAGCTGGTAGTGGCGCTCCTGCGTGGTGCAGAATCTGAGGGGGCTGATTGACTACTTCCATTTCACTTATGAGACCTTTTTCACAGCAGAAGTTGTGTGACAAGCGGAATCACCTTTGAAACGTAAACTTGTGGATTCTCTGTATGATATCTCTCTGGTGCCTTCCTCAGGTGTTCTCAGGACACCATTTATTTGAGCTTCTGGCTCGTAACAGTGCTGAAGATGACTCTCCAATAAGAAAGTTAGGAAATAACACAACCATTCTTTCATACTTTTATTCCAAAGAGTCAGCGGAAGTTACGTATGTGAGCGGCAGCCTCTTCCGCTCTCTTTTCGTTGAGGCTCAGCTAGCGGCCGGGTGAGTACACGTTTTCGTCGGTATATATTAGTTAGATTTCAGTCACTTTTCATGATTTAAAAGTGATTACATCGAAAAGGTTGTTGGTGTGAATAAAATAAAAGGACTAGAGTGTTATTTGCCCTCTCTAGCGTAGAATACAGTGTGATTTGAGACGAACTTACAAGCTAATCGTACGCATGTGGCAAGGCCCCGCGAGGCGACTCAATGCTAACACTAGCTTTGGTTAGCTGCTATTAGAAGTTTTAATGCTCATTTTCCGGTGTGGAAACGCAGCAGTAGTTGCCAGTTATCCCTGAATGGATTATATCTAGAGCCCGATGTGGTGATTTCTCTCCCGGGGGTAGTTAACGACTGACTGAGGCTAAACCTGAGCGAATGTCGTGTCTTTCACAGCCTGCAAACATGCAGATCTTCGTGAAGACGTTGACGGGAAAGACCATCACCCTCGAGGTGGAGCCCAGCGACACGATCGAAAATGTCAAGGCAAAGATCCAGGATAAGGAAGGTGAGCCGGACCCTCACGTTTAACCAACACGGCCGGAGAGGAGGCGGTTTTCCAACGAGCCAGGAGGGCGCACTTGTCATTAAAATGGCTTCAGTCGTTTTAGATTTCCTTTAAATGATAGTGTCTGAAATGTTCCCATAACAGTCCACGTTGGTGTCATCTAGAAATCGGTGGGGCGTCTCACTGAGGAGTTTATCTCCAGGCATTGGAACTGGAATGGTTGGGCAGCTTTGTAATGAAGTTGTGTTTTTCAGGCATTCCCCCCGATCAGCAGCGTCTGATCTTCGCTGGGAAGCAGCTGGAGGATGGACGCACACTGTCTGACTACAACATCCAGAAAGGTGAGGACAAACTAGGGAAAAGCTCCCATGCTGGAACTGCAGTAAGACAGTTGGGCCAGACTTCGTTATTGTTAGGTAGTTTAGCAGGAATGTTAACAGCATAATTGGAATTAAAAGGCCTACAAGTCCTCTTCCCAGGAAATATCAGTCTTCTATTAAAGGATTTATTGAATTTATATTACTTTATCAGGCTCAAAAGATGGAAACAATAAGCAAGCTAAAGGTTGCAACATCCCCTTAAGCGTCCGTTTGTTAAATAATGCACGTGTGAAGATTTTTGTGCTGTTTCTGAACGGATCTTGATGTAACTGCGTCTCCCTCAGAGTCCACTCTGCACCTGGTGCTGCGTCTGCGTGGTGGCATCATTGAGCCCTCTCTCAGAATGTTGGCCCAGAAGTACAACTGCGACAAGATGATCTGCCGCAAGTAAGCGTCCCATCAGTACCACCCGAATACCGCTGTCATGTCCAGCTTTAGAGTTAATACTTGGATTACACACCAGTACTCTTGAGTATATTTTGAGTGAACTGAGCTGAAATATTCGTTCTTTGATCAAAGGACTCCAGAAATATTTTTTCCGTACCAAGAAATGTTTATTTAGCCGTGTTTTCCTGTTAGCTGACTGATGCTAATCCGCTAATCTTGCAGGTGTTATGCCCGTCTGCACCCTCGTGCCGTTAACTGCCGCAAGAAGAAATGTGGACACACCAACAACCTTCGCCCCAAGAAGAAGCTGAAGTAGACATTTTGTTTGGATCGGCTTTCATTGTCAGTTGTTCAAATAAATATAAGAAAACAATGATGTTGTCGTCTTTAATCACTGGATTAGTTTGTCCACATGAGGTGGAAGTTGTTTAGAAAACTGGTACGAGATAAAGTCCAGTAAACCGGCGCTGATTGAAACTTAATGGGCTCTCTGGACTGGCTGGCACTGGTTTCCATCTTCAGACGTGCACACAGCGCACGTCCTTTGTGTGGCGAGTATCAACGGGACTGCAGAACCAACAGAAACCGCAGGTCCAAAGAGCCCATCAGCCATTCACGTGACTCCACGGCCCCTCTTGGTCAACCAGTGAGTTGACCTTTTGCAAACAGTAACGTGGTTTAAGTTCAAGCGCTGGCTGGTTAATCAGCCCACAGAATACAACAGAACCCACCTATGTGAGTGCTGAAGATGGTGGGGTCCGGTGGCCTTCAGTTACAGCGCAGTAATCTGAGTCTGGTGGACACGAACGCAGTATTTGAGGAATTCCTCGACTCCAGGACTGCTTCGCTGGCGGCTTTCTACATTTTGCTGTGCCGATTTTTTTTTTATCAGGGGAAGAAGAATTCGGTCTTCAAAGATTCCAGAGTCTGACAGTTGGGAGGCAATTAGAATTCGACTCCTCAGCAGGAGGTGGAGGAGGAGCCGATTTCATTCATGAGCGATTAAAAATGCACAACTTTAACATAAACAGGGTGGAAATGAGGCTGCACGTACAGAGCTACGCAGGCTGCTAATGGCTGCTCGTTATTCCTGTGATCCATTAACCACCTGATGTGTACAAATAATAAACACGTTATCAATAGCAGCGCAGGTTCATTGACAGGAAAAAGTGAGTATTTAGATGCTTCCACACGTGCACGTTAGTGCTACTTGTACTTTATTGCATTAACGAGTCCTTTGTGACCAGTTAGAAAACACATTTTGTGAGACGCAAAGAGCGACAGACCGTTAACAAGCTCCGTAAACAAAGTCCAACTACTGCAGCTACAGCAGCGGTAGCGGGTCCAGGACGTCTGCAGAGCTCATGCAGTGCTGGGCCGCTGTAAAGGTTTAATACTCCTACTGTGGTTGGACGGCACTGGAAACGTAGACGAGGGAGGGAGAGGGTGGTTAGTGGAGGGAAGCTGGGCGCAAACATCAGCACGTGAGGCGTCGGAATCAGCTGGAGGCAGGAGCTCCTGCCGTGACCGGGACCATCGTGGGTGGGAGACTGATGCTCAGGCTGCTGCTGAACAAACGCTGCTCAGCGTTGCTCGTTTAAAAGAATGACCTTAACCATTAACAGGGTCTGAATGACACGGAACGGCTACGTTTTAGCGCAGGTGTGTTTAAAATTGCACCGGAAGCTGCTCCGTCTACGCTGCCACGACGGCGCTTTAAAGAGCTTTTCGATGCATCAGTTTATAACCTAACATTGCTAACGTTACTGGATTGAGCGCGATCTATACATACAAAAAAAACTGCCGTTATAAATGTCAACTTCCACAACCCCCCCTTCAAACAGTCGTTAGTTTGATCATGAGCGCGTCCTCCACGCGCCGCTGGGAGCACGTTACACCACAGATAAAGACACATTTATGACAGGCTAGTCCGGTACCATTATTCTTCCTGAGCAAATGCGTCTAATGTTTTCAGTGATGATAAATGTAATTGTAGAATCATTGATAGAAGGAAAAAGAAATATCATAAATTGTAGTAAAACTGACGATGTTGTCTAGGTTCCAGTCCCAGTGTGGCAATGATGCACACCACAGATGTGTTAGAATGAGGCACCTTAAAGAGGTCCAGAGTACCTGCTGTTAACCTGAACTAATCACAGAAGAAGAATGGATCCATAAAGGTCAACCCCCGTCCTGTGTGTCTCCAACTCGCTTTGATTGTTGCCTAGTCGGCGATGAGCTTGGCCAGGCTCCGTCTCAGGTCGCTCAGGTCGCAGATCTTGACGTCCAGGACCTCGATGACGCGCCGCACCTCCACTTCCGCCTGCGCCTGCTCCTCCTGGCTGGAGGCCAGCGTCTTCTCAGCGCTCTGGATCTGGCCCTCCAGCTCCGTGTTTCGTCTCTCCACATCCTGTGGACCAACACGGATGTGGAGTCAACATCTCGCTTGGAGAAACATCCCATCAGGTTTGCTTAGACTGAGCTGCTTATTTAAACGTGGAAATGTGTGCTTTCCATAACTGTTGTGTAAACCCAACGAACGGGAAGGGGGGGGGACACGAGGACGGCAAAGGGCAAAGATAAACAAACATAATTCACAAAAATGACAGCACAAATTAAAGTGACAGAGGACCTAACAAAGGCCATGCAATATGCATCAGGCATCGCTTCCATTAGCGGAGAACAATGGTGCATTTGGTGCCGTCTCCTGCGTTTGGGATGTTAAAAATCAGGGCTGTGGGCTATTGTCTGTCTGCAGTCAGTGAAATTGTGTTTCTGAAGCTTTAATCCACATTTAATATACAAACAACAACGTAATCTGATGGGGAAAAGAGGTTTTCAACTCCAGCGTGGTCCATGAAATACAGAGACCTCAGTAACCGTGGAAACACAATGAACAGTTACATACTACACTGACCCCGTGACCCCCAACCTGGAATATTTTATCCTTTCCTCCCGACGGTTGCCATGGTAAGCTTTGTATGGGAGATGTTCTGACGACCCACGTGGGTCCGCAGGCTTACCTGCAGCCTCTGCACGGCCTCCTCTCGCTCCTTCTCCAGCTCACCCACGTCCGTTTTCTTGCTTTGAAGAGTCTGAATTTCCTGAAAACACGGAAAAGTCACTGTCACACCAACATCGGGTGCGTAGAACGGATGTGAAGACAAGCTTGGTGCCGTTTCCAAAGGTCAGAACACACAGAAGCTTCCCTTCCAACAGGAAGTAGCTCAGGCCATCTTCAACATTTTTAAAGGTTATTTTATTATTCATCTTTTTATGTTCCAGCTGCAACAAAACCTGGATGTAAACTCTTCTCAGAGTTCTCTGTGGCTGTTGGTTGCTATGGAGATCAGTTGTTCCCTCTGAAAGGTGTGACCTGTACCATGTGCTGTGATCTTCGGACCATCATGTCTCACCTGGTCTTTGGCCCTGAGCTGCGCCTTCAGCTCCTCCACTGACTGACTGAGCTCTTCACCAGTCTCACCAGCAGCAGCGGGTTGTCCCAGCTGTGCCTCCAGCTCTGCTACCTGGAGCACACCACACACACACACACACACGAACATTTATGCTTCCATCTTTGCACTTCCCCTTAAAGGCTTTACCCTCAATCAGCCCTTTGATTTTGTGCCCCACGGTGCAGCTGACCAGCAGATTCTAAATGTTTAAACAAATTCTGAGGAAGCAAAGATAACATTTTCTTCAGTGCCTGACTTATTTGTTTTGATTAACGAAGGGCTAATGAAGTGATAAACCTGACTGGAAACCTTACACACTGTATGTAACCATGGTTAAAACCTGATGGTTCCAGTCTGGTGAAAGTCAGACTAATTAGCATTTTGAGGTAATTACTCTTAAACACTTCTGCCTATTTTCATTCACAAATATCCAGCAACATTTCTTGGAGTGATAAAAGTCATTTGATCCAGATTTGAGCTCCATCCTGCAACAATCAGGCACAATTGTGACCAAGCACACAAACCTGAATGCTCAACCTTTGAAAATGAATCAAAGTTTCTGGTTCAATGAGCGTTACCGCGGCTCTCCTTCTGGGCTTTGAAGAGGGCGGACGGAGAAACGTCAAAGGTTAGGGGTTTACTTCCCCTGGGCCCGATTACAGGCCATGAAAAACAATATGAAGGCTCAAGATTAGAAATATAGGAAAACTTCCAACTGGCTTCGGCTGGTTCCACACTGGGATGCAGCAGACTTCAGAGAGCTGCCCGGGCCCCAGCGAGGTGTGAGGTTGGGATAATCCCAGAGGACTGGGGACCTTTGTTATTCATGCCATGTCGTCTCCAGAGGCACCATAACTGCATCTAGGAACTGTATGAATTCTAAAAACCTGCCTGAGTGGTGTGTGTGTGTGTGTGTGTGTGTGTGTGTGTGTGTCCATTGCCTTCAACTGTGCAGAACATGGCATTAATTGTCAGCATGGATGGATCTGGTCTACACCATCCTCCCCCGAACACTTACACGTGCCAACAAAACAGTCCCCAAACTGAGAAACAAACAACAAACAGACCCGCTACACAGATTTTGGATGCAAATCAAAGTCTCGGCCACATTTCAGACAAAGCAGCTGCCGTTTTATACACAGTTACCGAAAGTACTATGGATTCTAAAAATAAATGCAAAAATGACCACACGCACACACACGCGCGCACACGCACACACACAACGGATTATAAACCTGCTTTCTGCGGTGAAATTAGCAGAAAACATGGCTGAAGCCACGAGTGTGATGGGGGTGAAAATGCTGGCCATCAAACCATGATTTATGGTCTGTCTAACTGGGGCAGAAAGAGAGAGGCTTGTGTGCTGTGTAGGGTGTCCTGTCCCAAAAAGGGGGTTAAAAAAACCACACATCACTACCCCCACATCCCTTTTCTGAAGCCCAGGAGGCCTGCTCTACTTCCAGCCACCTGGTTGACTTTCCTGCAAATGGCTGAGTGTGTGTGTACGGCAAGGCTTTGGCTCTTTTCAAGAAGATAGATGAGTAAAGAAAATGGGCTAAAAATAAATACATAAATACAATAGAAAAAGCTCCAGTTTCACAGTGGGTCAGTTTAACCGCAGCAGCAGAACCTCATATAATCGTGCCGATGGAGACGTCTTGGTAAGCCTAACCAGCACTAACAATTATCAGGAGGAAGAGGAGGAGGAGGGGTGTGTGTGTGTGTGAATGCAGAATGAAAGATGCATCTGCAGGTCGGAGACCAAGTGTCATTGTGTGTGTATGAATAAAAGAGATGCAGCCGTATCTCAGCGGTCATACGCTGACCAAGTGAACATATGTTCTCCTTTATTCTGGCTTTGGGGCGTCAGCTGGGTCCTCACACACGGCCTGGAAACACGCTGGAGCGTTCTGGTAGAGTCGCACACTGCAGGACCGGTATGAAAACACTCAGGCTGAGATGCAGCGCAGCAACGCGTCTGTCCAGATTCAGCGAAGCGGTGAAGTTGTCATGGTGCAACCCGACCTCGGAGTTCATTAATAAATGAATGATAATTGCTACTCGGATTAAGCTCCGACGGTTATCCGGCAGACACGAATGTGAAGCTGTGTGGGATCACAACACTAGTGTCAACCTTGAAAGTTCCTTTCAGAACAATCTCCAGACACACATATGAGAACTGCCTGACAGGAATGCATTTATATGTGCAGTGTGTGAAACTTGCCTCATCTGGTGTTGGAATACAGACTACATTAATTAGTATCAAAATAACCAGTTTATAGCAAGATTTTATATGATATAATGACTGCAAGTATTTTTTAGGCATATGAGGAATACTACAAACCCCAGAATGCATTGCAACAGCAACGCCATACTAACTTGGTATGCTTGACTGTGCAATTTGGACTTTAAATAATTACAATTATTCTCACCGAAATATCCGGGTATAAACACTTTCACAAGGTCACATTTCCAGGCTCGTGCACGTCACCTGGTCTCTGAGGCGATCGGTCTCCTCTTGGTATTCAGAAAGCTGCTTCTTCCACTGCTCCACGCTGCTGTTGGCCTCCTGCAGCGCTTCCACCAACTTTGCATTGCTGTCCTGCAGCGTGAAGAGCTCAGCCTCCAGGTTGATCTCACACATGGACCTGACGACAGGCAAGAAATGTCAGAGCCCACGCCGTGACTCACCATAGCAACGGGGTGGGGGGAAATAAGCCCCTTCATACAATCATTGGAAAAGTTCTTAGAATAATCACACATAAAGCATCACGCGTGGGCAATTTTCCACTCCTCAGATGGAATCTGGTTGTTTCGTGAAGGACAATTATGAGCTTTTAGCACTGCAGAAACGACAGGACTGTATTGTTTCCATGCAGACTAAAACTTTCCTCTTAAATGATTCATCACCGAGCTGCTAAAACCCTCCATCGTGTAAGACTATTGAAATATTCCACCTCTGAAATTGCAGCACCTCCGTTACTGCAGTTACCTGAGTGCTGTTAGAGGAAAAGGTGACGCAACAGAGCGGTAAACTTCACCCTGTCCCAGTCGGTCCGAGACACAAACTTACCCAAAAACATCTACGATTTCAACATTTGATTTACGAGATTCTTTTGGGCTATTTTCAATTGCACGAAGACCCTTCGGTGTTGTTTTTTTATCTAGTTGGCGGACATTGTAAAAGCTGAGAAACTGAAGAAAGTGCAGCTGTATATGTTGCTGGGAGCAATAATATTGTCTGCAGCATTCATGACTTCACCAGATTGCGTCAGTTGACAGTTCGGTTCTGTTCTGACGGCAGGCTGAGTGCAGGAAGGTCTGCACGCCTCCATCACTGTCACAATCCAGACAGAGCAGAGCAGAGATTCAGGACCTCTAATGGTCAGATCCACCTGGGAAATTCTGATGGAACCAGACTCCCAGTGAGCTCGTCAAGGTCATTTTAAGACAGCGCCGCTGCAGATGAGCCGCGCTCGATCATCACGCCAGACAGGCCGACAAAGGAAACGCCGCTGGTCGCTCGCTGGGACGTACCGGCGAACTCAGATGCCAACTTTGGTGTATAGCGGATAAAAGCTCTGCCCAACGAAGCTAAACTGGTTTCCAGGTCAGACGTTTCCCTCGTTCGTGTGGACCCACTGGACCACTCTGCCCCTCGCTAAATGCAGAAGAGCACCTTCATTTAATGAATACCCTTCACAGCACTCGCTGTATTTTATAGTGAGCTCTAAAATATCTAAGGAATAGTTAAAAATAGAAGAAATTCTGGTTTTTGCAAATGCAATTTAACATCAGAAACGGTTGTTTGTTTTTAAATGTGTGGTATGTTTCAGAAAAGGCAGCGGTTACCCTTCAGACAGCATCTTCTTGACCCTCTCCTTCTCCACCGTCAGCTCCACTTCGGCGCTCTTGCTGCGAAACAGCTTCTCCTCGGCCGGCCCATTGACGGTGAGCAGCGGAGAGTAGCGATCTTCTGACTCCTGGACCAGCAGAGGGGACAAAGCCAATGAGATGTGAAGCTGAAGGGAATCAGCCCCAACATTAACGGCTTTATTCTGCAAGCAACGTTAATAAGTTTTACGGTTGAGGTTCGAGGGACACAGCCCCACCTGTGGGTGCCTGACATGTCCAGTCTGAGCTCCTGCAGTGTGACCACAGAGGCTTTGTCTCCAAAAGTTCATTTTGTTAACAGTGTGCTCAGTCCAATATCATGGCTGAAAACTGCACCTGCCTCGTTAGCTTGTTATATTAATGAAGCCTTTACACACAGAAGAGGGAGACATTACATAAAGAGGTATTTATTTTCCCCTAATGTGCAAAAAGAGAGACTGAATCTAATGGAAAGCAAGTGGCTGGACTCCAGTTTGGCACAGTCAGGCCTTGACAATCTGTTCTGATCCGCTTTCCTTTTCTGCTGCCCAGAAATGGGTCCAAGCCTCTTTTCACACTGTTTTGGGAACAATTTTCTGCAGGTCTGGGGTCGTAGGTTAAGAGAGCGCAGCATGCAGATGAATTAGCTCGGGCACATTCGTGTCTCTATCCCTTCTGTCGTCAACTTCAGCACCTCCCTGAAACCCCCCTCGACCCTGCACTTACTGTAGAAAAAGGCCTTTATTATTAATCAGCAGGCTGGAGAACAGTTTATTGTATACAGTTCAGAAAGGGTAATAAATAAAATAATCCAGGGGAGAAAGCCCAAGAACTGGAAAAAATGGGAGTGAAGATATCTCCAGCCCCAAAGCCAATGGATCGGCTGTGCATATCCGTGAATAATTCATGTTTACATCATGTTTAAATCATAAATGGGATTACGGATTTACAACAGTTTTCCTGCATGTTGTGGGCCAACAAGCACGAGTGGAAACAAGGAATTGAAACGGTCGAAATTGGCTGAACAATGAATTTCAAAGAACACAGCGTGTACGACGTCTATGGAGCTAAACAGCAGGGATGTGATCAATTCAGTGTCTAATGGAGAGAACAATATTACACTGGGCGTTTCCAGGTAGCAGTAAATTGCACAGTTTATTTCCCTGTTGCCGTAGTTACCAGAGCGTTTGCTCATTGGTAGCTGCGCTGTGTAGCTAAATTTACTCTGAAGTCAACTTTTATCAGTCTCTGGATTAATTATTGAGCACGATAGACGGTGGGATGGAAGGATGCTCGACGGTGAACGCAGACAAAAAAGTAAAAGGTTGTCTTCTTTTATTATGAGCTGCAGAGGGTGTTTTCACGCACCTGGGAGAGCTGGGAGTTGAAACCGTTCCAAGGCACGTCGCGCAAAAGAGGCAAATGAGGAGAAAACAAGGAAAAGGTTAGGATTCAAAGTGAATCAGGCAGTAATTCAGTCACTAATCAGCCATCCATCCAGTGCTCCTCTCATGAAGGCCTGCTTTGTAATCTTTTACACATCCTTTAAATATTAAGCGGCTCCCCTGAGAGCTTCTATCCTAACATCTTTGTGCCACTGTTCCCCTTAAGTACATCTACACTCCTTACTTATTTACCGCCTTGATTCGGATTAGGGCGCCCCTGTTCTCTACACCCTGTCTTTCCATGAGACCACAAACCACAACAGTTCACGCATCCGTGCGTTCACGGTCCATGTTCGGCGTTCCCCTGGCACACCTTTCCTTCTGGCTGAACCCACAAGTCCCACAAAGCAAACCCTTTTCTCTTTAGCAGCTTTTTTTTTTTTCATGCCGCGCTGCTTCTGCTGCTGACATTTCTGTCCGTCTCTGCATAGATACCACGTATGGGAGGAGGCTGCGCAGGAGAACGGAGCTCCAATCAGCAGACACAAACCAATGACAGCTGTTACCTGTCAGAAAAGAGCGTCTGGATCCTGCTGATGCTTTAACGTTCGGATGTGATTTCAGCTTCACTCTTTCCGACACGTTTTTTCTCTCGGTGCTTCGAGGGTGTCCGCAGGTGACACGCATGTCATGTGAGGGAATGTCCCATAAACTCTCTGACGTATCCTGAACGGGGAACGGCGAGGGCTTCAAAGCTCAGGAACATCCACCAGCGTCGCACTATCGATTCCATCATATTTAAGTATCAGATCTTTTCTCTTCACCCTGTGATGCATTTCAGGACTCCATTTTCCCTCTTTTACATTAAGACTCTTTGTTAAAGCCGCACGGACACATGGCTCACTTCCCAGTCCTGCATGAAAACTAAATCCTTTAAATGGAGCGTCGGCTCAAAAATGCATGAACGTTATTTTCTAAATGTGGTTTTACTGCCTAAGAGAACTCCTCGGTTCTATAATGCTCTTTGTGTTGCTTTTTATCCTCTCCCCCAACCTCCCACCGTCTCCCCTTCCGCCTGGTCTCTGAGCTCTGCAAACACGGTGGGATGCAGGAGCTTTGCCACGTGCAGATCCCCAGCTGTCTCCGTCGGGGGCAGAATAAGTGCTCTGCACCAGCAGCGTGTGCAGGCGCAGCTCTCTGACCAGGAGAAGCTGCCGATGCTGAGAGGGATGCAAAGTCTACATCGTCAGACGGTGTCAGTTTTATTACCCTGCCAGTTAAATAGGGAGAAGACAACCAGTCTGAAATTAATCGTGCCGCGGTTAGCTATCATCGGATGTCAAGGGGCTAAATGGATTAGAAACTCCACAGATAGAAGCATGTAAAAGCCTTAACGGAGCCCTTAACTCCCATCACAGCCACACTGGGGCTGCCGTCACTACTTGGCAGTGATTAAACCAATACAATCGACTCTGGTGCTGGTTTTCATACGGGCAAAAGCAGCAACGCGGTGAGGTGGAGCGTAAAGAAGCCATGAGAATAACCACGGCAACAGCTCCACGCTCCCTCTGCATTCACAGCCTGACACCAAAATCAATGACGGCACTCGGCTCATCGGCGTCTGACCTTGAAGCGCCGCCCAGGTGTTGTTTCTCCTCCTGCGTCGCTGGTGTGAATTTGAGTGGCTGAACGGAACGTCTCAGCTTGTTCATTTCTGCAGCTGACCTCTGACCTTCGTGTGCGGCCTGAACATATGCAGGACCTCAGTTCTGCTGCGTGGGCTGCAGGGGAAAACTGATCCGTCTGAATCCGTCCATGTCGGCGCAGCGGCAACAATATGCCGCGCACATATATGTACATTATCTTAAAATTTGATTATGTCTAGCAGTTAGCTAGTTACCATGGTTACGGCTCCAGATTTTCAGGAAGTGAAGCATCACATTCGATCAATCATGACACCGTGGTTGGCATCCCCGTCTCCTGAACAGCTTAAGGTCCGATTGTTCAGATTAGAGTCGTGATTTTAAATATGTTTTGCATTGTTTCTTTGCCACGTTGGCTCCAAATAAACCAATGCTGGACGCGATGCTGATGTTAGCGAGTGCGACGTGGATCTTTGCGTTGGGTTTTTTTCCCTCTCCCTTCGTACACAGGCAGGACAAACCTTCAGCTCTTATCTGGCTGGTCCCAGAACCGGGGCCGAGGCCTCCCAAACACAACGGATCGCTCATGCCAGGGAAACAAAAGCGGGTTTATTGCACCTGACTGAAGACACAGTGGTGTCGCTGCCCAGAACCCTCTCACAAGTTCACGTGGCACCGATTCCTCCTTGTTGCCAGGCCCACCACATCCACCGACTCTCCCCGTGAAACCACACACTCTGGCAGGGGAAAAGCCGCCCATTGTCCCTTCAGCAGCAGCTCGACTCTCCTCAATTATAAATGATTCAGCGTCCCTCTATTCTCCAGACCCCTCATTCCTCTTTCTTTCAGTCCCTATCACGACAAGCCCCCCAAACACCTTCAGCTGGCCGCTTCTCTGCTTTCCATCTCCATTTGTCATGCTTGAAACCTTTTAATGAAGTTAACCGGCGGGTGGGGGGGGGGATAATGGAGTGGACAGATGGGATCCGTCTAATCTCCAGTGAATCTGTACATGGTTAACATAGAAACAATGGGAGACAGGTTGTTGGGATTTTGCTGCTGGGTCTTCAAGCTCACAGCTTCAACATTATTAATCAGGGATGCTGTTTAAAGAGCCAATAAAGCCATAAATCAACACTCAGGGCTGAAACTCATTTAGAGCTCGGTGGGTCAAACACACAGAGAAAAGCCATGAAGAACCCTTGATTGAGATGCAAATCAGATGTAAAAATCCCTGGCAGAATTATTCCGATCCCGAACTCCCCCCGGACAGTTTCCAGCACTCTGACATTTGAAAGTTTAATGGAAACGTTTCTTCAGACAAGAAGAAGCTTTCACGACTGCGGTGCTGGAATCTCACCGACAGACAAACTGCTGTGGAAATTCCCCTTGTGTGCCTCATATTTTATCTAATTATAGGTATAAAGGACAGATCGTGTGTGTGTTTTTACCTCTGGAGCTGCGATGCTGAGCGCCGGGTTGGCCAGTTCGAACCTTTCTTGAGATTTCTCTCTGGCCAGGCGAGCTGCCTCCCTCAGCTCCTTAAACTGATCCGCAAACTGAAATTTGAGAAAAATAAATAATAGATAAATAATTCACTCCCCAGCTGAGATTTTGAGCTCGGGCCCAGAGGTCAGGTTCTGATGGAGGCTTTTCTCCCGATAACGCCCCACAGAGCCACAACTACCTGCTGCAGCTGCTGCTCCGTGGAGAAGCCCAGCCCATACACGGTGTTGGCCCGGCTGTCTGCCCACTGGCCGAACTTCTGGGAGGTTTTGGTGAAGGTCATGTTGGGGGTGATGGTGCTGTTGATGATGGCCTGAACATCACAGAGGAGACAAGAAGGTGCCCATTCAGAATCCTCCCGGGGGGTTTGGATCTGAAAGGCACCGGCGTCCACGGCGGAGCGCCCCTTCATCCGTTACTCCCCCTAACCTCCAACCGAACCGTTACCTTCGTGCCCCCCACACTGATGATCCGGTAGACGTTGCGGCTGGCATCGTAGAAGAAGGAAACGGTGACGGCGTGCTTGCTGGCTGGCAGCCAGTTGCGTTTGGTGGCCGGGTCGATCTGGAAAACGTGAGCTCTGGCGCTGAAGATGGGCTGCTCCCTGTACGAGAGAGGAAGAGCGCCGGGCGCACGTTTAATAAGCCTCCATCCACCGACGCGTCCCACGGGTGAAACAGTGAAATAACAGAGGATCAGACTACACAACAGCTGGAACTATGATAACCATCCACGTGCACTTCATCCCAAGTGTTGACCTTTAAAAGAAACGCCCTCAGCTGAGAATTAACATTTACTAAGTTATTGACAGCCGCCTGCTTTGAAATGTCACAAACAAGTCATCAGAGCCGACGTGAGGTCTAAAAGTCATTCAGCGGGCAGACGTGGAAAAAGCTGGATTTGACATGGTTTGATGCCTTTCTGCTCCACACAACAGGAAATATTCTGTTAATATTCATGAGATCGGGAGCAAAAAAAAGCTGCTATGACCAAATAACTCGAGTGGGAATAATCCTGCTACGAAACCGTGGACGATTTCAGCAAATCTTTATAAGTGAAACCTGTTTAGTTGTGACCTGGGTGTTCTGAGACACTGCTGAAATAGCCTTGGGCACCGTTTTAACTGAGAAGGTGCTGCTGACAGACTGTAGAGGCCCAGTAGCTCTGAATAAGACCTTTACCTCTGTTGGTCTCAAACGCAGCGGAGGGACAAACAACTCCTTGTAAGCATATTTCTATAACGTGTGCTTTGTTCTTGATAGAACGTGGTCCGTAAACAAAGAAATCTTAATTAATATTCAGTGATTTTCAGAAATTATGCAAGGGTTTCATGTTATGGATAGAAGAAACATCGCATGTTCGCACTAATTAAAGCTCAAAAGCTTTTATTTGCATCATTAAAACCAACAGTTTCTCACTTTTCTTGACTGTTCGAATGCTATTTATTAACCCTCTTGACCTATTTTGGCTCCACAACGATGCTGTGAAGACGTGTCAAGAAGACGTGTCCTGGGGGCCACTGTGGCGTAACGAGGGTTTGGGCGCAAAGGAAGCTGCTGATTAACTAGTTAGTTGGTCAATTAACCGCCCTGCTCTCTTTGAAGGCGTCGCCACTCGCTCTGTGCACGGGAACAGACCCCAGGGTGACCAAACGCTGCACTTGAATGTGTGCAACATCACACAGCTAATGGGGTTTGCAAAATGAGCCGCCCCCCCCCCCCCGTCAGTCAATTAGACATTTGCAGTAATTAGGATAATGTATGCCGTGGAGGCCAAGCAGAAGAACAACATTCATATAGGTCGGCCTCCAGTATATGAAGCATTGTTCCCACTGGAGTTGGTAGGAATAGCCTCCATTTGCATACGCACAATAGTTCTCACTGTTCTGAGGAGCAACGCAAGCGAGGGGGAGAATTTAGGACGAGAAGAGGCTGCAGAGAGCAAAACTCACTTCCTGTAAATCCTGTTTTCTCTGTCTCAAGATGTAAAAAACAAACAACTGAACAAATGTGGCCGTTTTCTGTTCACAGACGCCTCTTTTGGCGTTTTTGAGATGGTTATTTTTGGACCCCGAATTTGAGAAATCAGACATCCATTCATCCATCCTCCCATCCGTCCATCTACCCTTAAACACTCTGGACAGCTCGCCAATCCATCACACGCTCACACCCAGAGGCAATCAGACTCCAGTCAAGCTAACGTGCAGCCAGATTTGAACCCGCCGCCGTCCTCCTCCGCCTTCATCGTGTCTCCATCGCCTCGTGTCCGTCCCAGGCCCGGACAACCATCGCTTCACGATGCAAAAGGCAAACATTCAGTGTGTGTGGTGGTTGTGACTGTGTCAATCTGTCGGCCTCAGGTGCCAAACATGTTGACGTGACTCACTGTGTGTTGGTGCCAGAACTGTTCATACAACAATCATCTGATCTGCACCCTGTCGGCGCCGTTCCCCAACGCCAAGGGCGGCCGGGGAGCAACCTGGATGTTGCCTCCAAAGTCGTTCAATCGTGAAATCAGCTGTTCACAGGTCGAGCGTCTGCGTGCAGGCGCCATTATCTCCGGCGCCCTTCAACAGGCGCTGATGTAATCACACCTCGTTTCTGCAAAAACAGTCAAAAAAAATAAAAGGCGGCGTCACGTCGGCCCCGACGGTTCAGAGAGAGAACAGGAGTTTGATCGGTGGTTGGTGGGGAAAACGACACCGACGGTAGCTACGGCGACGGGAGCGGATTGATCATCCGGCTTCTGACTAAATAAACAGGAACGAACAGAGAAGTCCCACCGCGTCTGTCAGGACTTCATATCCTCTGCCTAATGAAAATTGATTACTGATTAGTCCTCACACATCACAGAAATTCACCCCCCCCCAGTTCAGAGGGATTTCCCCTGATGAAAAGAGCTTCAGGCTAATCAGCTCAGGCCGGACACCTTAGGCCGGGCTTTGATACCAACGGATTAGAACTGGATTAAATGTCTCTGGCGAATCATTCAGGTGTCGTCTGAACTGGTGCAGCAGTGGGCCGGTCCCACACACACGCACGCACACACACACACACACACACACACACACACGGGGGGGGGAATTAACTGTGCGACACTGTTGAGTTGCATTCGGCTCCTCTCGGTGCGATGCAGGAGCACGCGACTGATTGTCTGGAGTGGATTCTGCCGCTCCTCAGAACAGCCGAGAACAACTCTGATTGGCTCTCAGGTGCAGCAGCCGTGCGGCACGTGCGCCGCAGGAACCGGCGGCCAGCTAGTGTTGATTCGAGGTTGCTCCACCTTTAATGTGCTATGAAATCCCCATTTGTGCCGACGTTTACATACAACAGCGTGCGCCCACCTCCCACTGTGAGCCTGAGGCCCAGTGACGAGGCCATCGGGATCAATTATTGTTAATCACATCAGTTATGCATCTGCCCCCGACACACACACACACACACATGCATGCACACACACACACACACCACACACACACACACAGACACACACGCACGCACACACACACACACACACACGTTAAAGAGGTCAGCTGTTTGGTTCAGGAGCACCTCAGGATTTAGAATAAAAAGGTGCGTTTGATTCGAGTCTCTCTCGGAGGAGGAGGTGGAGTCTGCTGGGACGGTTGTGATGAAGAGGGCGAGAAAAAGAGCATCCATCAAAAACACTTGCGTCACGCGTCCTATTCTAATTCCGTTTCTGCCGTAACTCCGGCCAAAACCACATCTGCCAACTTATCCAGATTAAATTTCAGTATTTCAGTATGTCGGGCGAGACACCAGTGCAACAGAATAAAGACAGTCCTTTATTCATAGTAGGTGTTTACATATTTACAACAGCTACGGCATAAATACAAAGGTCAAAGGTCGGACGGGCCCATGGCCGATGCATCCAGACAGCTTTGTTTTTGCCTGGAGGACTGATGGAGCTGGTTGAAAACACAACATTCTGCTTTAAAAGCCGAGGCCATCAGCTCCCCCCCCCTTCTCTGACCCTCAACATAAATAAAAGACCCGAGGCGTTCTGATGACCTCAAACTGTTGTTTTAGCTTTGAGCTGTGGCTAAACATCATGCTAATAGCAACAATCCTCCACTACTGTATTTCTGATTACTACACACCAATGAGGGAGGGGGGGTCATAAATATAAGCTAATAAACAGCTCTTTGCCTCCTCTCCTGTCTCTTGAAGACTCGTCGCCTCCACTGTCTCACATATAAAACGATTTGGCTGCTGCCAACAGCAGCGTCTATAAATGAAACGCTCATCTGGACAGGCTGGATGGAGATAATGAGACGTTCCCACAGGGGACGGGGCCCTCGAGCTGGGGCTGCTACTCCTGAGAGGACCTCCTCAACAACGGTCCGTTCCAGGAGTCTGCAGAGGACAGACCCCAGAGAACAAGCACGCTCCACAGCGGGAATAGAACCCACAACCTTTCTGATGACTGTGGTCTCGGCAGCTTCATTCCCCTCCTGCAGTGTTCATGTGATAAATACGCTCATCTCATATTTATGTCTCCCTCACACACACACACACACACACACGCGCACACACACACACACACACACACAACACACACACACACACACACCCCCGGCCCTGCAGCCGGACCCGAGTCACTCCTGAGTGTGACGAGATACTCCTCCAAAGTGCCAATAAAGCCCCCCCCCAGCAGTAAACAGCCGGGGGCCTTTAAAAGAGTTTAGACGTGGAGGCTCAGAGAGGGAGCGAGGATGAGCCGAGGGTTGTGACTCAGATCCAGCTGAACGTTTTCTCTCTTTTTCTGCCCGTAGGTTCTCTGAGTGGTCCGCAGCTACTTCAGCCTGTCAGGTTGGATAACGCCCCCCCCCCCGATTCAAGAGTAATTGTTAAACACAGTCTAGAAGACGGTGTCAGCTGAGCGCCGGGTTTCACCATCTGCGCTCTGAGACACAACCCGGAGCCTCGGGGGGGGGGGGGGTGATGCTGGTTCCCCAGATATCGGCAGCCGTTTCCAACAGAGACGTCCAGACTATCGTCCCTCTCCTCCAGGCTCCTCTAGCATCCATGCCTCTAATTTGAGTTGCTCCAACACACCTGAGCTGACGATGGCGAGCAGAGACGTGGGTCACGACATGT
This sequence comes from Takifugu flavidus, assembly GCF_003711565.1. NCBI lineage: Eukaryota > Metazoa > Chordata > Actinopteri > Tetraodontiformes > Tetraodontidae > Takifugu > Takifugu flavidus. Next base: position 12,036,608 of record NC_079526.1, on the reverse strand, counting down.
GAAAGTGCCACAAACGCTAATGGAGCCGCTCGCTTTTTTCCTTCCTCCATTTATCTGTGTCACTTCCTGCTAAAAATGTCGCCCGGTGAGTCACTGCTGCTCGGCAACCGAAGTCTCTGGCTCCTCGTGTTGGCGGCGGTTCCTCTAAATTAATTTCTCCTTTCGGGGTCCGCTTCCTCTGACCTCGGCGCCTCACGCCAGAGCGGCAACGGCTCGGTCTGACACCAACACGCCACAGCTTCACGCTAACACAGGCCGAACCTGCGGGTGAGAACTTTAAAAACACTATTTAAAACACAGGTTTGAGTGGGAGCACTGATCTGCAGGCGTGTGTGTGTGTGTGTGTGTGTGTGTGTGTGTGTGTGTGTGTGTGTAGTGTTTTCTCTACTCTGGAAATGAAGGTCACAGCATACGAGCTGATATTTCGCCACAATCCCGAGGTTTTCAGGGGAAAAAGAAAACAACGGTGAAATGAAGCAAACAGACCGAGGCCACTCCGAATTCGCCTTCCCGTTACTGGAGATTAAACCAGTAAATATCCAGTCAGGTTTGGAGCCCCCCCCCCTCCAGGAGACGCGCCTCTACGGTAATTAAAGATATTAATCTCAGACAGCACCGAGATGAGGCGCTTATCTGTGAATGGTGACCAATAATCTCCCACGCGTGTGCACGTTTGTGGGTCTCTACTGGGATGAAGATGAGGGTTCCAGCAGCGTGTTGACAGGACGAGACGATGGGGGACACGTTGGGGAGAGTCACGAGGACGCCACTGACGGACCACAGACGATGGAGACAACTTTCAGAAGAGGAACAAGACCCCCCCCCCCCCCATGGAGCCGGGACACACAGACATGGAGGTACCTCTCTCGGTGTGGCGGGAACATTTTACAGCCGCTGGGAACCTCCTCTGCAGCGTGGGAAGAGGAAAGAGGTGCCGAGTTACACAGCGCACAGTCGACAGTCGGAACATCTGATGTGAAACGGGATACAGGACGAGCAGAGACCGTTGCTATGGTAGCCGGTTAGTCCTCAGAATGTGGACAGAAGTGTTGACAGACTGATTCAGGCTAGAATGCGAGTGTGAGTCGGGCAGGAAACTTGCAGGACTGACGCTCATCAGAGGGAGCTTCAGGTTCTCTGAGGGGTGCTGGTCTGAGGGACTGACGGTCTGTCCTGGTTTCAGGGACCTGGGGACGACTCCCGTGTCCCCTGTCCTGTGAGTATCCACTTGAGACGTTTGCTGGAATATTCAGTCAGGTGTGCACTTACCTTAGTATAAATAGACTCTTTTATTATTGGAATATCTGTGTTCAAAGGTTGGGATTCAAAGACCACAGGATAGAGGATGCAACCATTCACTCCTTTTAAATGGAGAGCGTGCGTGCGTGTGTGTGTGTGTGGTGTGTGTGTGTGTGTGTGTGTGTGTGTAAAAATGGATGCAACACCCACCCCTCTACACACGCACGCACGCACACACATCACGTGAATGTGACCTTCTGGCGATCATATCGATAATCACGACTGGATTCCGACTCAATGAATCGGATCAGACACGCGGTAAAGTTCACTTTCTGGCCCGGACCCCGACCGCGAACGTCTCGGACACAAATGTCCAACTTACCCCATGCTCCGAAGGTCTGGATGCTGTCTTGAACGACTCTCCGCTCCACTTTTTGCCCCCTCTTTCCGCGTCTCTTTCTTACCCTCCTGGACACGCTCAGAAATTCTGGACGGGGGGAAAACGAGCGACCACTTCCGAGCCGATTCTCCCGTCCAACAGTACTTTTCTCCGCTCAAGTCACTTGTAGTCCAGCCCGCCTGCGTCTCTTTCTTTGTCCGCGCTTTTCCGCCGAGAACGAGGCCCGTGGAGGTCCGAACCGGGACGGAATTTCCACCCGTGTGCGGTTCGGCTCGGTTCTGCCGAGCGGAGAAATGTCGACGAAAGCCCGGAGCGCAGTGATATGAGGGCTCGGGGACCTTCCAGGACTCGCGCCCTCCTCCCGCCCCTCGGCCAGCTCACCACCGGGGACCCCACTCGCCTCCAGCGCCACCTCACGGCCGCAGCGAGAACTACAACTGGTGTCAACATTAGGGACGTCAGAGACTCAATTTATACGATGGAGTTGATTTCATTCAATTTTGTCGTTGAGTTAACACGTTTCTATGTGTTTGTTGTGTTATATCTGTTTTACAGCGTTTATGCTGTTCTTAAATTAATCGAGAAGCCTATATTTTCACATTTAAATGATACACTGCTTGCAGATGTTCCTGTTTTAGCTGAACTACAAGTCATATGTTTAAATGTCTACGTTGAGTTTTTGGCTTCTATGGTCTTTACTTTTTTTTAGACTATTTTTCTTCTACATTAAACCTCAACAAGGTTGTTTCTCCTGAATTGCTGCATGTTAACTATTTAAATAATAAAATACATTGTTACTATTTTATGAAATGACTGATCATCTCACAGCTTTGATTCTATGGGCCTCATTGTTTAAAATATTAAAGGTTTAGTGAAAGGAAATGGGGTCGCCAGTGGGTTTAAGAAACATGCAATATTTGTAGAACAAACAACCGGTTGAATAAAGAATAGAGCCAACGAGCCATTTTGATCTTTTATTTTCTCAGTTTTACAGGCTTCTTGGAGGAATCCACTGATGTAGCATTCAAACTCAATGCTTCATTTCACCTTCCACATCATGGTTGGTTTGGATTTGCCACAGACTTTAATGAAATCACTCGTTTCCGTGAACGTTGCTTGGATGCGGGGGAAGGCAAATGTAGTGCAAGAGCAGCGAGGGCAGCTCCTGTGCATTAATGGTGTTGCTCACTGGCCTGTTACAGCTCTGCAGCTGATTCTCTGTGCTGCAGGGAGGCAATGAGGAACATCACGCCTCTGACTTGCATGCAGACAGACCCGTTCATTTAGAGAGACACTTCTTTACAGAGCTCAGGCACTTTCAGCACAGCTGGGTCGAGGTAGAGCTGGAACTCTAGGTCTCAACCTTAATCACTTCTGGCAGTCAAGTGTGCTCTCAGATGGGCTTTCTCACTTAAGATTGTACTCAATCTATAATCCAGCTGGGGCTGAACCACTTTGTTTTTCTTGCTGCTGATACTGGCAAGTTTGGAAGAACTGCAATCACCACCCACATAAACAAAACAGCACTGAAGTTTATATTGAATCCATGTGAATAGACAAAAATCATGCACGCCTGGTGTGTCGAAGCAATCAAGGAGCTGTAAAATAAAAAAAAATTAATGAACCAAACTCACTGGGGTGACAATCATTAGAAAAATAAGTTCTGTAGGCAAATCCTGTGGGAGGCAGAGGGTGAATGTTGCCTCAGTAGATTCTTGCTATGGCTTTAGAATGGCTTTAGAAACAAACAAAACACATACAGATGAGAGAGATGAGACTGTAAACTGTAAAATGAGATATTTTCAACTTCAAAGTTGCCATACCCTAAAAGAATAATGTTAAATTTAGTATTCGATTTGGGTGTACTGGCTAGTATACATAACTGACATAATTATTGTTACATACTAAGGTGTTATATATGCTAAAAGGAGCCACTGATCACACACTGTTTAAAACAGATGGGGGTTAAAAATCATATCACGAAAATCATAGCGTTATTAGTTAATCATTAAAAGTTATTTAATTAGTTATTTAATTATTAGTATCAATATTTCCCAGCAGAGGGCAGCAACACGCTGTTAGTCTGATTTCCACGAAGAAGACAACTATTACGCAATCAAACTGCGACAGGTTTCCCACGAGGATGTTTAGAGAGTCGTTATAAGGGGGCTTTTGTTTACCTTTTAGGTATTAAACAGTATAGTGAAGTCGTTGTTCGGTTTATGAGAAATATAAGACACATCTAAAATGGCGGATTTTTCTTCGCTTGGCCTGTCAGACTGGCTGATTAAACAGTGTAAACAACTGGGGATCCAAAAAGCCACCCCGGTCCAGGAAAACTGTGTTCCTGCTATTCTACAAGGTAAGTTAGCATCGTGGTTGGCTCAAGAGAACATTATGAAACAATTATGTCACAGTAATACTTTGTGAGTGATTTTCGATTCCCATAAAACAAATTGGTCCAGCTGTTGTGCCTCGAGGCAGTTGTGATATGGCAACATGTTGTCATGTCCCTTTTCCAGGTCGTGACTGTATGGGATGTGCAAAAACTGGAAGTGGGAAGACGGCTGCTTTCGTGCTGCCTGTGCTGCAGAAACTGTCAGAGGATCCCTACGGAATTTTCTGCCTGGTTCTCACTCCCACCAGGTCGGTGCTGTTCAAAGTGGAACCTGAAAGAACACAACATAAAACTGTGGTGGCCATTAGAATGTTATTATTATGTTTTTTATAAGGAAATTGGAGCGAAATAGTTGTGTTTCCGTACTAACTAACGATGTGGTGCCATGCAGGGAACTGGCCTACCAGATCGCGGAGCAGTTTCGAGTCCTGGGGAAGCCTCTGGGGCTGAAAGATTGCATTATTGTTGGTGGAATGGGTAAGACAAAAATGCTGCTGGAGGATACACCAGCCTCAATTAGAGACGGATACCTCAATGGCTTCAGTCACTCTTGGGTTTTGTTCAACATGCTGACTCTTGTCTGTCAACAGACATGGTGACCCAAGCCTTGGAGCTGTCTAACCAACCTCATGTGGTCGTAGCGACACCGGGTCGCTTGGCAGACCACATCCGTAGCTCCAGTACCTTCAGTATGGCCAAGATCCAGTTTCTGGTGAGGAGAACCACACACAGAGCTTCCACATATTGTTTCTCTGTGAAAGGGAGACAAAGCATCTCTCCTGGACGTGGAGGTGCTCAGTTTTTGTCATTTCCTGTGGCCTTGTTTGGCAGATCATGGACGAGGCAGATCGACTGTTGGAACAAGGCTGCACAGACTTCACCAAAGACCTGGAGACGATCCTGACCGCTGTACCGGCAAAGAGACAGACTCTGCTCTTCAGCGCGACGCTGACGGACACACTGCAGGAGCTGAAGCACATCGCGATGAACAAACCTTTCTTCTGGGAGAGCAAGTCAGAGTGAGGAAGATGCACGTTTGCTGTTCCTACAGATAATCAGAAAATGCATGGTCAGAGGAAAAAACTGCTATTAGAAGAGTATTTGGCAAAATCGAGGAATGATGCACTCATTAGTGTATGAATTTAATGATGAAACTTCAGCTTAATGGATCAATTAGGGCCCAAATGATTAGGTCATGGCTGCAGAAATATTAAGTGCAGTTACATGAAGAGAACTGACAGTTACAGTTCTGTTAAGTTCCCACACAAACATCATGTGTGTATCTGTCTGACTCCAGGAAGGTCAGAAGTTATTTTCTCCTCCACTTCGAAAGACAATTACCTGAAATAATTAGGCATGAAATGCTTATCGGCAGAACCCGGACAGTGGAAGAGCTGGACCAGAGGTACATCCTGACTCCAGAGAAGGTGAAGGACGCCTACCTGGTCCACCTGATACAGACCTTTACTGACCAGCACGACGACTGGTCGATCATCATCTTCACCAGCACGTGCAAGTAAGAAACAGTGGTGTTTAAAACTCGCGTCTGTACTCTCCGCGCTTCGGAACATGAGCAATGTTATCTCATTAATATTTATATTTTTTTAGGGACTGCCAGATCCTTACCATGATGCTGCAGAAGTTCCACTTTCCCACCATCTCCCTGCACTCCATGATGAAACAGGTGAGACTAACTCTTAAATTTAGCTCTGATTGCTACTGTTGTTGACGGAAGGGTGACGACAGCGCGACGTGCGCCTTATCGCCCGGCCTCAGAGCTGTCTGACAAGTGTGTTTTGGATATGGAATTCATTCTGCTCATTAAAGTGACAATGAGAGAATCAGCCGGCCGGTGGATTAAGGCGGATTAAACCAGAAGAGTGTCAGCGGAATAAAACGCGTCTCTCCATCTCCCCCAGAAACAACGCTTTGCCAACCTCGCCAAGTTCAAGGCCAGCGTCTACAAAATCCTGATCGCGACAGACGTGGCAGCCAGGTGAGAAGCTCCGGGATGCCCCTGTGGAATGGACGTGTTCTTCTCCATCTCTTCCTTCGTCTAAAATCAAACCTTTCTCATTCCACGACGCTGCAGAGGTTTGGACATTCCGACAGTCCAGGTTGTCATTAACCACAACACCCCCGGACTTCCCAAGATCTACATCCACAGAGTCGGACGGACGGCAAGAGCAGGTGAACGTCTCACTTTTCTAAGCAGAATCTTCATCCTGGGTTTGTAAAGACGCTTTAAAATTCACGCGTGCTGGTTCTTTGTGGCGCTCCAGGACGGAACGGCGTCTCCATCACGCTGGTGACCCAGTACGACATCCATCTGGTCCACTCCATCGAGGAACAAATCCGTGAGTTGGACTGAGTCCGGAGATGCGACCGGGGAGTCTTGGTCCGTCTCCCAGGTGTGACGGAAGCGTTGTGTTGTGTCTACAGAGACTAAACTGAAGGAGTTCCCTGTGGAGGAGAAAGAAGTCCTGAAGATCCTCACCCAGGTCAACGTGACCAGACGGGAGTGTGAAATCGTACGTTTAATGTGCTTTAGTTTAGAGACGCTGCTGTTTGTTTCATGACTGGAATCAAGTTTCCTGCTCTGTAGAGACTGGAGTCGACGGACTTTGATGAGAAAAAGGAGATCAACAAGAGGAAGCAGTTGATCTTAGAGGGGAAGGTAAAGTTCTTTTTCTGTTTTAATCTGCGTCTTAAGATGAGACTGCTTAGCTTTTTGGGCACATTGTCAAAACTATAGATGCATAAATATGGATTCAGTTATGTGGCATCACAGGAACTCCAGGGCTGTTTCCGACACCACACACTTGTTCCCTCTTCACTACTCACTACATGGGGGGACATGGACTGAGTGAACGACGTAGTGCACTCAATTTAAAGTTAGTATTCGGACAACGGCGTCATTTACGGCGTAAAGTGACGTCATGGTGTCGCATAATAATTATGTTGTAATATTTTAAGATGATCATATTGGACCCCTACTGAAAAAAAAATTCTTATTTCCAAAAATTTCATATATCAAACCGCACAGTAGAAATTAAGTTAAAAAATGTATCCCATCAGCCTTTACGGATACCATAAAGGCTGATGGGATACACTCTGAGTTAGGGTGCTCGCTCGTACACTACGTTTCGCAGTGCATTGTGGGATACATTGAGTGCACTACATAGGGTACAGCGATGCTCACTAACAATTCGGACACTATTTCAAAATGGCGTCCACACTATTGAGTGCACTATGTAGGTACAGGGGGTGGTTTCGGAAACAGCCCATGTGTTACTGATCCGGCCGCAATCCAGCCGGGTTTTCTGTCCCAACTAGGCAGAAAAGGGGAAAACCTGGTGAAATGTTGGATTGCAGCCCTCGAGGGAGGACTGGATCTAGACGTACAGGATAAAGCAATGCTTTATGAAAAAGGAGGATGCATCTGTCGCTCACGTGGGCTAATGCAAGCTGCTGCTGCTGTTCCAGGATCCAGACCTGGAGGCAAAGAGGAAAGCTGAGCTGGAGAAGATCAGGAGCCAGAAGAAGAAGTTCAAACAGAAGATCCAGGAGAACATTGACAAACAGAAGCAGAAGCAACTGAAGAAGAAACTGTTGAAGAGAAAACGGACAAAAAAGACCGCTCAGGATTCGGCCTGAACTCTCCAGAGTCTTTCCCTGTACATATTTTCCAATCTGCCCAACTGATTCGAGCCATAAAATCAACTTGAAGTCAACAGTCTTTATTGATTCATTTAACAGAAAACCACCATGTTGTGACGAAACTTCACTGCAAATAAGAGTTTGAGACAGACTTACATCATGTCTAGATCTCCACATTTACCAAACTCTGCCGTTTGACCGTAGAGGTTTGATGCAAACGTTTTCACAACTAATTGATAAATGAATCCTCGTGGTGGCTCAGAAGATGGGGAAAAAAACAGCAAAGTAATACAATATTACAGCAGCGGGTTCTTAAAGCTATTCATTGTGAGGGTCATAACAGGAAACTAAGATCAACAAAGCAACAAATGCAAACTTAGCGACATCTACTGGCAACAGGATTGTCAAATATCTGGCTGCTGAAACAAGAAAATGGGCATCGGCGCGGTACATTCTGACTCTGGTCAAGACTACTCCACATCTGCAACGTCCCTGTGCTCCCGGGCCAGACTTCAGTAGAACCGCTAAGCAAACAGCACACCAAGGATCTGACGGAGGGGGTCAACCCGGGGGTCAACCCTGGGGTCAGAGGAGGAACTCCAGACAGAAATATACTGACGAAGGCAAAACGGCTTCACGCCACTCAAAAAAAAGCAGAAAAAACGCCCCGTTTTACCGCAGAGAAGGAAGGTGGCGCCTTTTATCCGCCCACCCCCGTTGCTAAACTCCCCTCAGCCCGATTCTAATAAAAATAAGAAAAGAACCTGTCACTTAAATGCTGGTAGTTTAAACTACATTCATGTTTGTGCTGTAGCTGTTGGTCTGGTGATTGATTATAGGCACTGATTAATATTTGACCTTCAGCAACAATGGGGTTTCCACGCCGTGTCTCGATCTGGAGAGGAGCTGATGATGATCAGGACAGCGGGGGCTCATCTAGGGTTACTGAATGGAAGGCCGGGTCGTCTCCCAGAATGCCCAATTTTCCTGGTGGTTTTTAAACTCCGCCGTTGGTCTTGGGAGGTGGAAACTGGTAATGGCGGCCTTCTCTGCCACCTTCCTTTCCCTCCCCCTCCTGTGGTGGCTCGTTCACCCACGAGTCGCGACTCCTTTGGCCTGTGGTTTGGTTACATTCATCTCAGTCCACAACGCGTGAATGTCAACAAACCCTAACGAATAATTTGATGCTTGAGCGATTATACACACTTTTCCTTTAAGCCATCTGAAGCCGCTTTCATCGGATTAACAATACGGAAAAGCTTCTGCAGACACATCGAATGACAGCTGACTACACAACGGTGGTCGTGTTTGATAGTTCCGATGACTTTTTGTTTGTTTTGTGCTGTAAAAAGAACTTCAGAGAAGACAGACAAAAAAGTCCCACGAGTGCGACATTGGAGGGATTCGCACCTCATGGCTCGAGTCTGATAATCCTCGTGCTGCGCCACCACTGATGCGTGGTTGAAACCATCCCAGTAGAGACCTCGTAAAGGCTGAACCAGTGGTTCGCTCTTCCAAAAGGGTGTGTCGACCGTCGCTTCCTTCAGAGGCCACTCGAGCCTCCCGAGGCTGACAGGAGTTTGTCGGTGCTGCTCCCCTCCTGTTCTTTAACCAAATTCTAAACAGACACATGTTGCGCATCCAACATTTTTTTTCTGCAGCATGGGGATTTTTTGCATCGCCTTGTCAGTGGCGCCCCCTACAGGTGTGTAGAAGAAAGTCAAATTCAGTTGGAGATCTTCTAAGCCCATCTGGAGATCAGAGAGCTTGGCTCCCCGTCCCGGAGGCTGTGGGTTGAAGGGATTGGCTGGGCTGTTTTATTGGGAGTTAAGCCTCGTTTTCCCCATTGACCGTTGAGGTCTCCCCTGTTTCCCTCGGCAGCTCGACCACGTGCTGCCACTTTTCGTGACCTCCCCTCCTTCGCTCCGCACGGACATCGGCGTCAGCCTCTCGCGTGGTCACCCGGCCGCTCCCGCCCGTCTGTTCGTGCTTCCATTCTTCTCTCGCTGGTCGTTAGTTTGGTTTCGCTGTCCCGACGCTTTCACTCAGTGGTGCTTCGGTTGTAGCAGAGGAAAACAGGTATCCATTTTATGTTTTTATTTTTTCCCAGATTAAAAAGCGAAGGACTAAGCTGAGCTTTAGCCTAGCTCCTTTCTTCCAGTCACCTTTAAGACAAAATTCCAAATTAATACAGATTCAGGGGACACAGGAAAAATATTCAAACTCTGCTTTGAAGGTAGGTTTATTTTCATACTTACACTCTAGTACTGAGACAGTCCAGTTACCCCGCCATGCTGGTATGCACGTTCGCCCTGGTATGTCGAGTCCTGGGACAGAGCCACATCGATTTGTGACTTGAACTCGTCGCCCAGGTAGCTGTCCTGGAGACCCAAATACAGGGATGTCAACACAGACGCATCTGAAAACAGTGAAATATCACCATCTTTAGACACAGTGATCCGTCACCTGGGAAAGCTCTGGCTGGGAGAGTCCGGGCTGGCTCATCTGGGAAGGCTGGCTCATGGAGATGTAACCCTGTGTCAGTGGCCCCTGGGAGAATGACTGGGAAGCCCCATCCTGGCTGATCTGACTGTTTGGCATGTGACCAACCCCCTGGTTCCCAGAACCACGGATCCTCTGGCGCCCGCCACGGCCAGATTTACCCTTCATAGCGCCACGACCTTCCAACAGATACAAACATGATTTTAGTCCAAATTAATCCTTAAAAAAAACCAAATAAGTGAAAGGCTCTCTACTGTACAAAGCAGGGTGAAAATGCTACCTGCAGCAGGGCCGTTGGTCTGGCCCTGGTAACTGGGCGGAGGCATCGGCGGCATCACCAGGTTGAAGGGTATGGGAATATTCAGAGCAGCCAGGTGACTGGCGGCCGCTCCAATCATACCGATCTGGTCGTGAGTTTGAAAGTACATGTTTGATGGACGCCCAGCTTGAAGGAGACACAAAACAACGTTTTAAATAACGTCCAGTAACTCCAGGAGATGCTAGAAAGGTGCAGCGTCAATACCAGTGTTGCTGCGGTCGTAAGCAGAGCCGGGGATGAGGGCTTCTCGAGCGTCGTACATGGCAGTGCTCATAAAACGCCCTCCCTGAAAGATCAATCACTTCAGCCTTCACGAATGACTGATAATTTCATCGTATGCAACTGAAAGAAAGGTGTAAAATGACTCACAGGGTTGATGGTGTTGACCAACTTGCGGGGCTTGCTGAACTGCATGAGGCTCTCCCTGAGGTTGTTGAGGGGTCCTTCTACAAGAACCTTTTGCTCCTTGTAGTTGTTGAGCAGATTGTTCCAAAGTGGCTGCTTGGAAAGGGCCTTGGGGTTCCCCACGATGATCACACCATACCTTCGTAACACAGACGCACACTTCCCATCAGGCGATTTGAAATGTGTCTGACCGTAAACCACGCTGGAGTTATTGAGCTCCGCTGTGTGTAAAGGGCTGAGTCTTACTTTGCTCGGGTCAGAGCCACGTTCAGGCGACGGGGGTCGTTCAGGAAGCCGATGCCCTGGTGCTCATTAGCACGCACACATGACAGGATGATGAAATCTTTCTCTCTGCCCTGGAAGGCATCTACACTGGCTATTTCTACCTGCTGTATTGACACAAAAACCAGATGAGGCTATGTTGTAAAACAAAAGGAACATGTCTTTTTTTAATTAATGACAACACAGGTCTGAGTTAGCCACGTGGTTGTGGTCATCTGTAGGCTACCTGGTAGAGTTTGGTGTGCAGCGAGCCACTGAACTGCATGTACTGGACCAGGTAGGAGCGCTGACCCTCGTATGGGGTGATGATGCCAATCTGATCTGGCTTTGCTCCAGCCTTCAGCAGCCTGGTTGTGATCTTCTCCACGTTGGCGGCTTCAGTTCTTTAAAATTAAATAGATGGAATAAAGTAATTATAATAATAGACCCCATAACTGAGGGTTAAATACTGCAGCAGAAGGTCTGTTGGAATTAAACAATAATGTCATTTTCACCGATAACTCACCTGTTAAGATATGAGGTTCCAGAACTAGCGATTTCCTCCTGACCCTGAGTCACGTAGAAGAACATGGGCTTCTCAGGCTGAGGCCACTGGAAGTCAAACCCTTTCTTGATGCGATCACCTGCAAAAAGACACATGATTGTATTTTAATATTTGCAGCTTGCGACACAGGTCGTGTTATATAAATCATATCAAACCTGCAGTGACGCCATTCTGCAGGGAGCCTTCATAGAAGATGTTGGAGGGGAAGGCACTGAGCGCTGGGTGCATACGGTACTGGACCTGCAGGCGGATCGGTCGGATCCCCAACACCACCAGGCGTTCAAACAGGGACTGGGAGAGGCCAGCTTTGGCTGCCTTCTTACACATCACAACAGGACCCAACTGGCAGTGATCTCCCACCAGGATGAGCTGGGGAGAAAGAAAAGGTTCTTTAACCAAGTGTTATGGAATCTTTACAGAATGCAAATGTGTCAGTAATAGTTTACAGTAGACAGAAGACACACGGTGTCCTGTTGTGAATGTCTTCTGCTCTACTCAAGGCTACCAGTTCTTTACACAAGCTCCTGTGTCTCCACTATATGGCGCGTTTTAACGATAGTTAATAGCAGTCCATCATTCAATGATCTTGATAAATTCCATTAAAGGTCTCACTGATGCTTCATAACTGCCTTAAAAAGGAAGATGCCGTTACACAGATGCACGTGTGTGTACCTGTTTGGCTCCCAGCACCACAGGGACCATACACTCTGGCTCGGTGGCCTGGGTGCTCTCGTCAATGAGGATGGAGCGGAACTGCATCTTGGCTAAACGAGGGTCACCAGCTCCAACGCAGGTACAACAGATGACGTCAGCATTCTGAACAAGGTCAAAGACAACCGGCTATTAAAGCAGGAATGTTTTTTTTTTTTACAGAGCAGACAAAACTGAGCTGGAAATGTTAGCCGTTAGATTTTCTGGCATATATTTACTGAGGCAATCGCTGTGACAGTATTTTCTTGGCAAAAACAACGCAGAAGTATTTGAAAGCCTCTTCTAGAACACGAGAACTTCCAGCTGCTCCTCCTTACCATGAGCAGTTCCCTCTCAGCGGTCCGTTTCAGGGCCCTGTAGCGTTTCTCATCAGCGGACGACAGCTCACCCGTCTCATCCTTCAACTGCTGCAGCTTCTGAAGCTCCGGCATGCTAGAGACAAACAAGGGAGGTCGGGAGGGTTTGAAAAAGAAGGCTCAAATTTATATACTAGTGAGAGAAGCTGCGTTCTAGGGCGACGGAGAAAAAGATCATTAATCGGACAAATGTGTCAAAATGTGGTGTACATTAACCTTTAGCTCCAGTATTTCAGAACAAAGCTACAGTTGTTTACAATGACTGATGAATCGTCACAATTCGGAACATAGTAAAGCAGAAATGGAGGAAAGTTAAAAACGCATCACTTTTGATACTGAGCAGCAGCTGAGCACCACCAGTGAACCAGGAGTCGCCTCTCTGGCTCCCACTGACCTGTCCATGTTGCTGATCTGGTTGTGCAGAGCCAGGAACGACACCGGTGACTCGATGGCCTCTCGGCTCTTTGCGCACAGCCTCACGACCTTCAGTCCGGTCTTGTCGATTTTCTCAGTCAGCTGATCCACGGCGATGTTGCTGGGCGCACACACCAGCACTGGTCTGCCCACACACAACCACAGTTACAACAGCGTTAAAGCAATGACGCGCCGAAGGTTGATTCTTTAACATTTCCCACCCGTTGCCTTGACGGGAGAGGTGGTAAACGATAGTGGCGGAGGTGACGGTCTTCCCAGTGCCAGGAGGACCCTGGATCAGACTGAGAGGCCTCTGCAGCACCGTCTTCACAGCATAAACCTGTTTTGTTTGTAAAAAAAAAAAGAAAAAAGAGGACAGTTCAGGTTTCCTGTCACAAAGACTTAAAAAAAAATAAACATTTTTAAGCCTGACCTGAGAGTGATTGAGGTCGGGGAGGCCGTTGGCAGTGAAACGCTTTGGCAGCTGGCACTTGATGGTGACGTCCTCCACCTCGTGACCCAGCAGTTTGTGGTAAATGTACCCAGACACAGAAGTCTCGTCCACTGCAAACGTCTTCAGGGCGCTCTGCATCCTGCAGCGACAAAGCACCCCATCGCTTGCAGCAAACACTCCCGACATTCATATTTTTAGGACTGCACAATTTCAGCCAACCTGTCAAAAGATGTGGACTTCCACACGAAATCCACCTGGTAGTTATGGGGGATTTCCACTGGTGCGCCGACGCTGGTCCGCAGCTCAATGGCAATTTCATCCCCGTAGTCTTTAAATACAAGCTGTTAAAGAAAACCAGACTACACAAACTATTACTTCCAGTCTGTGGACGCAGCAGGAACTGTGGTTTGTAGAGTGGGATTGGTGCCATATACTTAGCCAAACCCAAAACGCCTGAACGGCACATGTTGACCGTGTAAAGGATACTGTCAGGGACTTTGATGACGTGGCCGATGCCTTTCCACAGTGGGGCCAGATCGCCCTTGTACCGCAGGCAGATTTCATCGCCTTGCATCAGCCGCATATCTGCATTGGATCAGGAGCCCAGTTAGAAACTCTTCAATAATGAATGGAAAGCAAACTACGACCGAAGCACAACCCAGCGCCACAAAAAAAGAAGCAGGAAGTGGCGGAGTTGAGCGTACGTGCACCTGAATCCGTCTTGGGCAGAGTGAAATAGGCGATGCGCTTTTTATTCAGCCCCAGGTCCCATCTGACCGTTATATTGTCTTGGGTCTGCAGAAAAGCATGACTGGCATTAGAGGGCTGAAAAATGCAAGGTCACCGCTACGGCTGGTTACAGGTCGCAAGAACACGACGTCCACAGTTTTCCTATTTAAGGTTAAATTGTGACACCTGGGACTCCTTCAGCTTCTTGTCATAGTCGGCCTCCAGTTTAACCAGAGGGCCGAAGATGTTTTGGTACTGGTAGGCATCCTCGTAGCGCAGCAGCACATGCTGTGGTTCCTCGTCCACTCCAGGCTTCTCCAGGTCTTCCAGGGTAGCACAGGGATTGTCCTGGGGTAAAAAGCAAACGCCATTATACATGTACATACGCACCAAACAGCACAGTTGCTAACACACTGTGTCCGACAGACAGAGAGTGAATAACCTCTACTTGCACACCTTCCACAGCTCCTCCAGCTTATTTATCTGCTGTGCAGTGATCTGACGAGCCCGGAGCTGCTCCTGCTCCGACGGAATCTTCACCAGCCAGGACAGGAAGCAGCGGTCCTGGATCAGCGGCTGCCACTGTGAGCTGTCCCAGTTGATGTCCTTCAGGCTGCTCTGGCTAGCACACGGCTGCCTGCACAGACACAAGATGCTCCGATAAGCTCCAACTTAGCCTGCACAGGGGGAAAGAAATCTAATACCGAAGATAACGGGGGGGACGTACCTGCAGAGTAGCACCACCACGGAGTCAGCCTTGGCCGGGATGAAGCCCAGGAGGAAGACGTTGCGACAGCCGCAGTTGTAACACTCAAGCACGGTCTCCCCCAGTGGCCCGTCTTTATGCAACGTCACCTCTTTGCATTTGGCTCTCACCAGGTGATTTACAATGTGACTGAAAGCCAGAAAACAGAAGTCAAGTGAGAAATTGGAATTTATATTTCTGTCCTATTTGTCCTGGTGTCGTGTCCACAAAGAACATCTGCCTGCAAAATCATGACGCAGATCACAATATAAACTTAAAAATACATTTTAAATAGTTCCAAGGTCCACTGTCCTGCTCTCTCAGGTCAACAAAAGCTTCTCCACAATAAAACCATGCGATGCGCACCTGCCAGATGTGTTGCCGCGTCCATTACAGAACCACTTCTTGCTGGTATTGCAGTACACAACACACGCTGGGTCATGGATACCACAGTAGCTGCAGGAAAGAGTAACAAAACATCCAAATGACTGCTGCATTTTGTCAATTAACTACAATAGACAGGTGTCAGGCCATGTTCACCTAAAGGGAATTACTGCCAAATAAGTAATAATGTGTCTTGACCTTCATTAAGTCGTAATAATTATACCAACACATACGAATACAAGGGGCAGCGTTTGCCTCAAGTCACAACATAATTTCTTGATCATTTCAGTAAATTTGACACAAACGTAGACGAGGGGAGTGAAAAGTCTTATACTGTATACGAACTACACTTCCGTGTTTAGTATGGTGGTTTTCTTTACACTTTATTTGTTCCTCTTTGGTGTCACAAGTAGCTCCAACAAACGTCATCACATCATCAAGTGTTAAAGACGTTATGGCATTGACGCTGTTTCCACCAACACTGAGCAAAAACTCCACCAAAGTAGTTTGAAAGATGAAAACAATCTCTGAACTCGTCCACTGCACACCGACATGATGCCATGAGTACCTGCACGCATGCACGGGCAGGTCTTTGGTGTAGTAAGTGTCTTCTTCATCCTCCTCAAAGTTGAGCTCGGCTAACAGCTGGCTTGCTTTGGCCACAGAATCATCCATCCCGCCGTTGTGGAGCCCATCGTCGGGACCGTTGAGCTGTAGCATGGGGCAGAAACGAACCAACGCTATAACTCCATGCTCTTGGCTTGTCAACCCCAACGCTAAAAAGCCAGTTAATTCCGAATTGAGTCATTGTCAACACTCTAGAATCTTACAAATAGCGACGTCGGCATCCCAAGCTTTCTTTAGCCTTATAAAAGCAAATATACCACAATAAATAAGATCGTTGTTAGAGTATTTAGCTTGCTAGCTCCGAGACACACGCACAGCACGCTAATATGAAGCTATCCTCGGCTAACGTTAGACTCCATAATAGCAGGTTAGCTGCACCAGCTAGCTAGCGCCTCTACACCCGCGTTTTGTTGTGACTTCCTTTAACAGTGTAACTATCAGACCTGGTTGTCCAGCTGGCTTTGGGTATGGCCTTGGGTTTGGGTCTGGCTGGGAAGGGTGAAGTCGGTAAAATCATATTCGGAGCCCTGGGTGTCCGCGCCGAGCAACTCGGTTTCCTCGGTGTCCAGGAAGGTGAGGGTCTGAGAACTCGGCCCGTAAGCCTCAACGCTCATCGCGACTCTTTTAACTTTCGCTTTACGGAAGCACTTGTGGGGTTTTTTTTATCCAGAGATGAACCAAACCGCCGCGTCGCTCGCGTCTCCGCAACCGCTTTTAAGGACGGCGCTCCAAATCTGAATAGGGACGCCGAATAAAAATGGAATCGATCGGAACCACGAACGCTTGAGCGGGTCCAGAGCGTCGGTGACGAACTTCCATGCGCGGCGCGGCGCGTGACGCTCACAGCGCGGGCCGAAGATCGTCGACGTGAGGATGTCTCACTCTGATCCCGTTTCCGGAGATCGAAGGCAGCGCTCCGCAGATGTGGCGCCGCCAGCCTTCAAACTTCACCTCCCAATGATATTTATCACTTTATTGGTCTTGTTCGCACCGTATTCACTTTGTACTTACAAAAAAAATAAAAAATGCATAAAGAAATAAGTTGTCAGTAGCTAGCAATAAATAACTTTGAACCAATTTATTGTATTTATTACCAAGCCTTTTCTTTTACAAAGCCAATAATATTTGTTGTGACAATGCTTTAACAGTGTCAGAGGCAGAAGAATGCCCCTTCATCCCATTATACAAACATAATAAGTGACAAAAGCACATTGAAAACAAATTGAGGTAGCGACACATCTGCCTGGACTGCGTCAATAATATACGTTTGATCTGACTCAACGGACATGTTAAGGCCTTTAAATAACACCTATAAATGACAGGAAGGCACAGGAAAGAGTCAGGGCCAGATGTCACATATATACGTAAACTTGAAGTTGTTTACCTTTGCAAGAACAGTTTTAGAGACGGCTTCACCATTGCAACACTCACAGTTTAAGAAAATCAGCAGCGATGCCATAAACCTGCCAAACATTTCCAGGAGATATATTAAAACCACATGAACATAATAAAATGTCAGTCACTACAGCTAAAATAAACCACAAGTCCCCCCCCCACCCGGACACCAGACGCTACTAAAATAATCCCAAATGTACTCATAGTCACTAGCACCACTTGTTCAGCTGCAAGGGAAATTCACTATAAAGCCACAAGACTGAATTTTAAGTTAGTCTTCTAACAAACGCCATTTACAGAAACGCTGGTTTTGGAAAGCTATACGCGTTGAAATAAAAAAAACACAAAAATGCAAGCATTTGCACTGCGGTCCATTTCTCAGATTAGGTTAAAAAAGGAAAAGTGCTACAGAAATGCCCAGGCCCATCTTTGACAGCTGTGAAGGTGTCCAGCCTCCAAACCAGATGTTCAGGTCAGATAACCATAGCAAGCAATGGCTTGACAGTGTTTGGACGCACCAGACCGCTATAGCAAGAATACTGTTGGATATTTACTAAAATATTTGTGCAGCCACAGTAGAATTCTTAGAACTAAACCTCCGAGCTTGAGATCTGTAAAATAACATTGCACAGCCTGGAGCCAGATCTCAATCTCATCGGTTTGGAGGGATTTCTGTCAGATTTGGCCGGACAAAATGGGGAAATTTGAGCTGGAACCAACCCGTTCCCTGATTTAAATAACCTTAGTAAAAGAAGGCAAATTCACTAAACTTCTTATAAAGAAAAAGGATTTGAGAAACAAGAATGTAAAACAGCACAGTTAGAACAAAGCTAAAAGGAAAACTTATTCCAAAGTTGACTGCTAAACGTTTCAGACGTGTCCAATTTGGCATCAGGAAAGTTCAGCACTTTGCCGAGTCCATGGTTTTCCTCGAGTGTGACCTCTATAATCATTCCAATAACCCTAACTCTATAAGGTGCATTCGTAGGAGTCACACTGGAGCTGTGGGTTGTGTTCTGCTACTTGTCAGACCGACTGAAAACACGAGCTGCTCTTCTCTGCTGCCTTTCTTGGTGAACTCCAGGTTAAAACCTGAAGCCAAAATGCTTAATGTTCCTAAGAGGAGGGACAGAAGCCTTCGCTACATCAGCACCGGTGGCAAAACATGCAACTAAAGGAAACTCGAAGAGAATCAAACGCTGCAAAGATCCAACAAACAGTTTCAGTTCAGACCAACAAAGACGGTTTAAAAAAAGAAGAAGAAGAAGAATTGGCTACTTGTGGTTAAGTGCAATTTCTCTTGTTCTTGGTAAAGGCCAGAGAAACTGGTAGGCATCTGCGGGTGGCTTCAGTGGATGTGCTGCTGGCAGTGGATCTTCTCCTCCGCCTGGTCCAGCAGCTCCAGCATTTCACGGACAACGGCCTGCAGCGCACGGCCCAGGTCTTCCCGGCTGTAAGGCTTTCCGAGAGGAGGCACGTGAATGAAGGCGGAGCGACCGCGGCTCAGGTACAGGGATGTGTAGTAGGTGAAATCACAGAGGTACCTACGAAAGGAGCACACAGCCACACCACAGTTACCCGCCCCACCAAACACAGGCACCATCCTCTCGCCTCCTCTGATGTCCTTCGGGTGACTGAATTACCTTCCTGCATCTTTGGAGACTGACACAGCCACTCCCAGCCCAGAGGAGGTCACTCTCTTGCAGACCGATTCCATGTCAATGACAGAGTAGATGCAGTCTGGGCCTCCGACAATGCAGCACTGGGAATCCGGACAGAAGCTGCTGTTGTCCAGGCCTCTGTAGCCATGATTCCTGCCACACTTTTCAAGCGTGACAGTGGTGGCCATTCCCGACACCCCCACGTGAACTACCAACTGATGAGAAGGGAAAAGCAAATGATAAGCCAGGCTAAGCTGAGACAGATGTTTGTGCGCGGCAGCTCTGTATCTTCTGTCTCACCAGGGGACGATACTGCTTCCATAATGACGGGACCAAACTCTGCACTGTCTGGTACTCAACGGGAACCTCCAGCACATGCAGGTCCACCTCACTGCCCAGCCCCAGTTTCTTTAGCTCCTGTCAAACAAAAGCAGAATTTATTAATTTAAAAAAAAAAGCCCCCCCATCTACATCGCTAATGGGGAACTTAAAAAAAAAAAAAAAACTGTCAAAAATATTTACACCCCATCACAGGGGTTTGTTTGATATTCTGGGATTTCTACTGAAATGAGCCTCGGGGATTGTCCTCACAGATGAAACAAGAAAATCTTGATATAAAAGACCCAGTCACACAGATTGTGAGTACGATAAATCAGTGTCAAAGTCACAGCCAGTGGACCAACACCTCCCCCCATCCTGCAGGACAAGCAGCCCTGGACAATGACCCCTACTTGTATTGAAAAGAGCCTCGTTTGCCCATGTCTGTGACCTCGCCACAAAGCAGCCTTTTGTTTGCCTTTAATATCCTTATCAAGCCCGTCTAGACACCCTGACAAGCACCATCATCCCCCACACCCAGGCCCCAGTAAGGTGCAGGCGGCCGGTAATTATCACCGCACCATGTGACAGGCGCAGGAAAAGGCTCAGCAACATAAACATAAGCGTGAGATGTGTATATTCTGCGATTTATTCCATCTAACTGGACCTCCGTGGCAGCTTTAAATGTTAGATTTGATTTTCTCATTTCCCAGAAAACCAAAAACAAACAATATGGAAACAAATCAGCAGAGAAAACGCACCTGAACGGCAACCCAGCTGGCATTGACGGTGTGCTCTCCAAATGGCCCGAAACCTAAAAAAAAAAAAACCCATATGCATCTGTTGGGTTATATGGCGTTAAACAAGAACAGTGTATCAGCGGCTATAATTTAGTAGAAAGAAAAAGTCTCAAGCTGTTTGTTCTTACACAAACAGATAAAAAAATTTAAAAAAAGAGGAAATAGAAAGACTCAAATGTGTTTAATTGTACAGGAAGAGCAGATTACGATCCTCTGCAATCTTCAGTCCTGTTTTATGTTTGAGTCGCACAGTGATTAAAGTCATTCGCTAACTCTTAAAAATCCCTCCGAGCTTGATTCCGAATGACCGATAAAACTGCTGCAGCATCCAGTGGACGCTCGCACGGGCGCATTTTGATAGCGACCACTAACTGATCCGCTTCCTTGAGCTTTCCAAGGGTCAGTGGGTCCCCGGGGATTGGGTGGAGGGAGATTAGTCTGTCTGACAGGCTGCTGAAAAGGAGCCGAGCAAGGGGCCAGCAGCTGCCAGCCAGCCCGCTATTGTGAAGGTGCTGTTCCCAAGCAATCTACACATCTTCTGTCAGCCTCTACACTTCTTTGTGTCCATAAATACCGAGCCACCCCTTCTCTAAGCTTCTGGAAATATATATAAATGAGGAACACAGAAATTCAGTAGGAATACTTTCTTCAGGTTCTTATAATTTGCTTTCTTAAATGTTGCATAATGTGGCTAATGAAAAGTAGTAACAGAAAACAGACAAGAGGTTAAAACACACGCACATAAACCATTTTATATATTAAGAATTTCTTGCATTAAACCTTCTGGTCGTGGTCTTGAAGACAAAGTGTCACCTTGTTTAACTAGTTCTACAGACCTGTACAATATTAAGAGTTAGGCAAGATGTTTGCATATCTTATTGAGCAAATGTACTCATTTCAGGCTAAAATAACCTAGTCCATAGGCTTGTTGAGCTACTTGTATCATTGCACTGACAGTATGTAAATGAAATTTGGAGTGGATGTTCACAAAATCGCAGAACGACATGAGAACCCGAGGATACCACCATTAGTCGTAAATAACTTTAGCGCACATATGATATTAGTTTAACTGATGTATACATTCCCCCCCCCCAAACTGTAAAGAAGTAAGCCGGCCAGCGGAGAGTGTTAGCCCGACGCCATTATCGTCCGGACCGCTGACATCTCAACAACTTTTCTCTTTACTTGGATCTGCTGCTCAGCTCAGCGAGACGCGATAACAGCCGTTTCGAAGACGACTAACCTGTAACAACCACAGTTCGTTTGCTGTTGTCCATCTCCTGTCCTCTAAATCGGAACCTGCTGCGTCTCTTCGGGTTGTGTTCGGAGCCCGGACCAGTTCAAGAGAGTCGGAGCCCTCCTCAGCTGATGGCTTCGTCTGCTACACACAAATGCATCCGGCCTGCCGCGTCACGGACGTGGTCACCGCGTCGTTACGTCACACACGTTAAAGCAGTATTTTAAAAAAAGAAAATCTGTCAATTATGATTTTTACAGCTATTATGAAGAAATAAATAGTAATGATACGAGAAAGAAAGAAGAGCAGGTGAGTGCCTTTTGTATATAAAGCTAAGCAGAGCATTAGACACAGAAAACATTTGTTCATTTTTAAACACATTCGTTGTGGACATAGGAATGAATATTTTTCGTTGCTATTTTTTGATTGTTTGAATTATTTCTTCGTAATATTGTTTAATTGTTTCATTCTGTGACGAACTGTATTTTCTTAGCTAAAGCTTGACGCTCTCGGCGGAACCATTTGAAAACGAGTGAAATTTCCCGCACGGCACTAAATTGTCTGCGGGCACCGGAAGTTAATTTGATAAAGACGAGGTAGGAAAGATACGAGGCCAAATCGAATAGAACCAAATCAAACTCAACAAAAGATTTCTATCATGGCAAGTATTTAACACTTCTCGTTTGAGCAAATAACAACTTTGCTGCCCACTCGTAGTTGTATTGTAGTACTAAATTAAAGTGATGCTCTGTATTTACCTTGTGTAACTGAGCTCTAGTCAAATATGCTTTTTATGATTAAGTATGCAGAAAAATCTATATTTCGTCCAGTGTATACATGGAGGAAATAAAGGTACAATATCCCAAATCTAGCTAAAACGTACCTAAACGGAATAGATGTAACATTTTGATTCAAACGTGGATATACTTAAACTTTCCCCACCGAAATTAAACGAAAGTCGTTGTTTTCAAATCATGAATCATTTGTTCCCCATTTTTGCGAAAACTTATTTATTAGACCTTTAAAAACGTCGGATTCATGTATCTTTCATAATTGCTTTAATCCTGATCTTGCATATATTTTACTTTCCTGTGACTTTTGCAGCTTCCACTATCTCTTCTAAAGACAGCCCAAAATCATCCTATGGTGAGAAAAACTTGAGCTCTTTTCTTACAACATAACCTAAAGTATTAAGAAGTATTAACTCCTGTCTTTCTTTCCCTCAATAGCTGGTGGAGCTTAAAAATGGAGAAACATATAACGGCCACTTGGTCAGTTGTGACAACTGGATGAACATAAACCTACGAGAAGTTATCTGCACATCAAGGGTAAAATTTTTAGTAAACGTTTTTACTTCCAGTTTGCTATAACCTAAAGCTGCAAAGACTCAGCAATCTGGATGATGTAGTCAAGGTTTTGGGCACAAAACAGATGTCATAAATGACATTATTTGGCAGGATGGAGACAAATTCTGGAGAATGCCCGAATGCTACATCAGAGGAAGCACCATCAAGTATCTGCGAATCCCCGATGAGATCATTGACATGGTAAAGGAAGATGTTCTGTCAAAGGGCAGAGGACGTGGAGGTGCCCAGCAGAACAAGCAGCAGGGCAAAGGAAGAGGAGGAGCTGGCAGAGGTGAGCAGACACCTGCCGAGTTGAGTTCTCTCTCTCTCTCTCTTTCTCTCTTCTCCATTACCGTCGTTTTTTGTTCCGTAGGTGTTTTTGGCAGCCGTGGCAGAGGATTGACAGGGCCTGGTCGAGGCCAGCAGCAAATGCAGGATAAGAAGTCAGGCAAACCACAAGGAATGAAGAACCAACACTGAAAAGCAACATAGTCATTTCAACAGCACAAATTTAGAGCATTTACTCCTTCAGTACATGAAGATAAAAGGATCTCTGGTGTTTTCTTTCTGCTGTGATGTTAATTAAAAGTAAGCATTGCAGAAAATCACTGGATATGTTAAAAAAAAAAAAAAGCCGTGCTTTTGCACAGAATTTTGTTTTATCATCTGAAAGTTGCTTTTTTTTATTAGGTCTCTGTTATAACGTATCAGTGAATGCTGACGGACTCCCTCTTTTACTATCAGTTAATGATCTCCATCAGTAAAGCTTTGTAAAACTTAACATTATGATTTGTAGTATCCTTAAAAAACCATTGGAACACCGTAATAAGGTTGTAGTTTGTTTGTCAGGTTTCTATGGTAGAAATTTTGCTCTTGTCTCACCGTTGGTCTCTACAGTTTAGCTCGTGTACCTCTGT
This sequence comes from Takifugu flavidus, assembly GCF_003711565.1. Classification (NCBI taxonomy): domain Eukaryota; kingdom Metazoa; phylum Chordata; class Actinopteri; order Tetraodontiformes; family Tetraodontidae; genus Takifugu; species Takifugu flavidus. The sequence goes on along the minus strand of NC_079526.1, from coordinate 12,012,765 downwards.
TTGACTTTTTGGTCATTTGCGGGGGTGGAAACCATTCTTTAGTCTAAAATGAATATGTATCTTGTGTAATGGGTTTCATTTTATTTTTGGAAGAGGAGACGTACAGATGTAACTTATTTACATGACAAGTACATTAAACAGCATTTGTTTATGAACATTCTGGACTGATTGTATTGCTTTGACATTATGGTCTCAGCACTTTTGGCCAAATTTTTATATTCACTGTTCATTTTATTCCATATTGTTTTATTTGCATAGCAATTAAAATGACAACAGAACGATATGCCATTGCAAGTGATTGGATCAATCTAACGCCCGGAAAGCTCATCAAGCCTGACTTTATTTTCAACACCTCTGTAAAATACGGTAAATTAGAAGAAATACGAATTAGATTTGATTTGTAGACTTATTTTTTTGAAGGACGCCCAGAACGTTTTAATTGTCAGCTGTTCCCAGATCTTTCGACAGGTGTCACCAGAGAGCTTTTGTTAATCCTCCCCATTATAATTGACTGCTTCTCCAGTTTATCTCAGAATCACATCCTTTACCAGTCAAAATGTCCCAAGATTTATTTCTGACACTGCTTTCAGAGGCCTCTTGTCTTAGTTGGCTGAAAATGCCCCAATTTCTCAAACCTTTCCTCACTTTGTTGATTCAGAATATTCTTATGTATATTTCATGGTAAAAGGTAGCTTTTGCCAGGAAAATGGGGCATTACATGGATTTTAGCTGCACCTTAATAATTCGCCTAGTCAGTCTTTTTAATGAGTTGTTTGGACACTAGCAATAAGTCAATGCTGGAGATTTGTTTAGAAGAAACCAAAACTGATGAGGACAGAGCACCTTTGAATATTCCGTATATCAAATCTGGACTGACGCTTTATCAAAGCCATTCAAACGCCAGAGGGAGCTTAGCCTTTTAAAGCAAATGAAAGTGGATAGTTCATGTATGTGGGGGGGCTGGGCATGTCTTCCTCCACATATTTTTGCATGCATAATGACCCTGATGGCATTTGTGAGGGAAGAAATCCTGTTTTTCTCTGCCTCTGAAGTCGGTGTGCAAGGACCGTGAAAAATCATATCATCTCCTCGCCGGGCTAAATTGTCAGCCATTCTAACAGGCTTTGAATAGGAGTGTGTGTGCGTGCGTGTGCGTGTGCATGTTCTCAGTGCTGTGCTAGAGTTCTCCTCCTCCTCCTCCTCCTTTTTTTAACCACCCACACATCTCTTCTACACAGATTCAGCAGGCCTCAGCCAATCGCTCCCTTCCTTCCTTTTAGTTGCCCTTACCTGCGTCACACTGCGTGTGTTGCCACGGTGATCAGTGATGCTCCCTCCCCACACGATGTCTCCTCCTGTGTTGGAGTGAAGCTGATTTGTGGCTGATGATGCAGGCGGGCTGCAGACGTCACCACTTCCCTTGGGAAGAAGGCCTATTTTTACCGGTGGGCACAAAGTACAGTATATATATACATGGAGCGCCATCTAATCGCTGCAGATCAGAGGCAGAATGTAACTGTTGCCGGCAGCAACAATCCTGTTGTCAATACCTGCCTGTGATTCTGTATCAGCAGAGGGACGTTCCGTACTGGCACTTCCCCTCCACAGTGAGGTCAGAGGTCAGTGACCACAGACATTTAAGGATCGACATCACCGTGACTGTTGACCGTGCCATTCCATGGTCAGATGATGGTGACGTTCTGGTGACCATGGTCAGATGATAGTGACGCTCTGGTGACCATGGTCAGATGATGGTGACGCTCTGGTGACCATGGTCAGATGATAGTGACGTTCTGGTGACCATGGTCAGATGATGGTGATGTTCTGGTGACCATGGTCAGATGATAGTGACGCTCTGGTGACCATGGTCAGATGATAGTGACGCTCTGGTGACCATGGTCAGATGATAGTGATGCTCTGGTGACCTTGGTCAGATGATAGTGATGTTCTGGTGACCATGGTCAGATGATAGTGACGCTCTGGTGACCTTGGTCAGATGATGGTGACGCTCTGGTGACCTTGGTCAGATGATAGTGACGCTCTGGTGACCATGGTCAGATGATAGTGACGCTCTGGTGACCATGGTCAGATGATAGTGACGCTCTGGTGACCATGGTCAGATGATAGTGATGCTCTGGTGACCTTGGTCAGATGATAGTGATGCTCTGGTGACCATGGTCAGATGATGGTGACGTTCTGGTGACCATGGTCAGATGATAGTGATGTTCTGGTGACCACGTCGGTTGCTGGTTTCTTATCCAATCTAAAAGCTTTTGTGGTTATAGTTACACGCTCGTTGGCTTCACCACCTGTGGTCCAGGCAGGAACAGGCCTCACCCTACCCCAACGTCAGAAATACACAACTTAGGCAGTTTCCTGTTCAACGCTCGGCCAAGCGATTTCTCAGTTAAACATCAAAGAGCTTCAGGGCAGAGGGGACTGCAGAAGACGTTCAGAATCAAACGAAAACCCCAAACAAGATTTTTTTTTTTTCCACACGATGTTATTAACATTTTTCAGTTTCACAACTTTTGGAAATCAGATGGAAACTACCACAGAAGTAAAACAAGCAACCTGTCGGCTGCTTAAAGGAAACGTAGCTCTAGAATATTTGGGAATAGGATGTGCACGATTATAACAATGTTCTACCGCTCAAAAGACAGTTCATGAGGTGGGTGATGTTCTTATCACCACCCGTTCCTCCATTTTTATGTAAATCCTGGTTATCTTTAGGTTCCTCCAGCAGTCCATCACATAACGCACACAGCCCATTCACACACACACACCCAGGTACAATCAACCACTCGTGTGTGTTTTTGGTTCTGGGAGTTATAAACAGTTTGAAAACCACCATGCGTCAACACTGACAGACATTAATTGATGGTTGTACTTTATTATCCGTTTTTGTCAGTATTCCATGACATATCTGTGTTAAACATGAAAAACTAGTACCTGTGCAGCTTTGTGGTTAATGGCAGACACACACACACACACACACACATGCTGACTGCGGTTACACTCTATGAACATGGAACGTTGCCTCCACCTTGAAACTACATCATCAATGTGGTTGGTGTCACCCACACGCCTACTGTACATGTTTTTAATATGATTTTTAGTGATCTCATTAGTTTGATTTGGGTCCTACAAACACATCTTAATCAGATTTTTGGCCGTTCTAACAAGTTGTGTAGACGAGGCTAGGAGACGTCAGCTGCTCAACCACAGAATGAAGTAGGGGGCAATTTAAAGATACTAGAAAACACAAAATCTCCTAAAAGAACTGTTTTTGACGGCTTTAGGTGACATTAAGCAGTTCCCAGGTCAGATCACTTGGCTGCAGAATGAAACGTTTTTCCTCTGATCACACATAAAAGATAAGTGCTGCAAAAAGAGAAACAATGAGATACAGATCAGTTTCACACCTACTCTTTTATTTTTAATTCTTGTTTTTGAGGGCAGCATACACACGCACACACCAGTTCTTATTAGTGACTTTTTTCCTCTATCTTCATTATTTAACCAATATTCTTTGAGCTTTGATAGTTTTAATTCTCAGTTGATTAACCATTTAATTAAGAAATCATCATCGTCAGGGTGATGTCGTGTGTGTAGATGTTATGTCTGGTGATAGTGAGCTCAACTTTACTGTATCCTTTCATGAATACACTCATAGTTCTGTTGTAATGACTCCATTCAAGGTGTTAAGAAATCTGCATTACTGAGCTGCAGAATCTTTACAGTACGGTGTGAAAAGCAAAGGGAATCATTTATTTAAGCTTTCCCTTTTTATTTGTCAAAAAAAAAGTTTTCACATGTTTTCATACATAAAAAGATCTTTGTTTTCACTCTCAGTTTCTTCGAGGCAAAACTCACTACAGGAAAAAGTAAATAATTATTGCCTTTGTAATTAAAATCTTATTTTAAAAGGGGACAAATCTGAACATATAAACTCAATAACTAAAACTCTGCAGCTCAGAATTTGTTGGATCATTAAACAAGGGCAGTTTTACAGAAAACTGTTGTTTTAAAGGCTTTTCCATCCGCTGCCTACACTCCTGTCGGGGCTCAGCAGCCCCACCACACTCTACACTCAGACAAAAATATCCCTCCTCTGTTGGTTTATCCCCACCGCCGCCGCTATCGTCAACCCCACCTCCATTTCCGCCACAGCCTTATCATGTCATCCTCCCACAGAAATCTGCAGTGGTGGATGGGGCCTATACCTGTGACGCACGTTCCCCTGCATGTGTAACCCTTTATCTGCCACAAAAGATCACTGGCTAATCAGGTTCCGACTGTGGGCATGAATTTATTGTTCGTTCTTGCCAAAATAATTTATATATTTAATGGCTCCTGATTTTGTCTGAAATGTGAGCAGAACATCTGAAGAAACTGCAGTTACTATAATGAATATTTACCAAGTTGTATATTTACCAAGTGCTATTGTGATTTTGATGTATTTGTTTTGATATATCATAAGAGTTTGATAACCAGAGAAATATAGGAGAAAATTATTTGCACCATGGTATTTGTTCTGCTTTCTGAAATAGTGCACAGGCGTATATTAATTCTGTGTTTAAGAAAATAAATAGAAAAAATGAATCATCCTGTGAGTCACAATAGCTGCCATGGTTGACACACTGGAATTGCTTTATCCTTAGATGGGTATGCGAAGTGGAAATTAACTTACGGATTCCTCATGTAAAAATCATGTTCGATTGTATCTTGACTGCTTTCTGGGATAGAAACATGTTTTCCCAGTGCAAAACACTGTTTCCCGGATGTTATTATTCCATTCGTTGTAAACAAAATGTAGCCCATTATGTGCCGTTTTGGGGGGGTAAACTCCATATGTGGTCATTTTTCACCATGACATCAAAGTTGAACACGCCGGTTTCTCTCCGTGGCAACAGAGCTCAAATCAAAGATGCACGAGGACGAAAACGAGTCACACCGTAGCGATTAAAGGAGGCTGAAAGTTTGAAACACTTATAGCGTCAAGTTTATAAGACAGACTCAGTGAAGGGGTCACCACCCGCCCAGTGAAGAAGGGTTACATTCTCGCGACCCTTGAGTAAACTCTGGCATTTCCGTGCGTGATCCCGCATCACTTGATAGTTGCGGGCATATTTATTGATATTCCTAAAAAGAAAAACGGACAAAGTGAGACGTCTTACTTATTCTAATCTATGTGACGGTTTTTTTAAAAAAAAATCAAAAAACGTAATTTCGCACCAACGCGCGTGCTCTGCTATGACATAATGGAACGTGCGAGGCTAGAAAAGCTCGAGGCGGAGCTCCGCGGCTGAGTTGACATCCTGGAGACACGGGACGCGGTCGAAGCTCTCGACGACGCGCCAACCCAACCAGACATTCACGCCTTTCGCCTCTGCGGGGTAATGGACAGGGTGTCCTTGTGAACAGTCCCAGTGTTGATTCTGAGCGCGGAAATAATGATGAAGAAGGATATTAACTTGACTCTGGCGGATGACGCAGACCTCAAACCGCATCTCAGCGACGCCGAGAGCATCCTCAGCTCCCCGGACCTGGGGCTCCTCAAGCTGGCGTCTCCGGAGCTGGAGAGGCTCATCATCCAGTCCAACGGCATGGTGACCACGACGCCCACCACCTCCCAGTTCCTCTACCCGAAAACCGTAACGGACGAGCAGGAGTTCGCCGAGGGCTTCGTCAAGGCGTTGGAGGACCTCCATAAGCAGAACCAGCTGAGCGGAGGCGTCCAGGCGAGCAGCAGCTTGGACCTGGGCGCCAACATCGCCCCGGTGACCGTCCAGCCGGACCTACCGGTCTACACGAACCTCAGCAGTTACGGCAGCGGCTCGTTGGAAACCACCGTCAATTACTCCACGGACACTGTCCCCTTCCCACCGCCGCCAGCGCACCATTTGGCCCCCGCCCCGCCGCAGCCGGAGCTTTCCCGGGTCCAGCTGAAGGAGGAGCCCCAGACGGTCCCAGACGTCCAGAGCTTCGGGGACAGTCCGCCGCTGTCTCCAATTGACATTGACACGCAGGAGCGCCTAAAGGCCGAGAGGAAGAGGCTGAGGAACCGGATCGCAGCCTCCAAGTGTCGGATGCGCAAACTCGAGCGGATCTCCAGACTGGAGGACAAGGTCAAAACCCTGAAAAGCCACAACACCGACCTGGCGTCCACGGCCAGCCTGCTCAGAGAGCAAGTGGCCCAGCTGAAACAGAAGGTCCTGACCCACGTCAACAGCGGCTGTCAGCTGCTTCCACACGAGGTTCAAGTGCATTAATGAGCCTCCGGCTACAGACCAGCATATAAGCTTCATGGACTTGAACTTTATTGTTGCTTTATTCCGTCTCTGTAGCGGGAATGCCAACTTTACTCCAATATCCTGGGTAGCAATTCAGTTATCCTAATTGTTTAGATGTCAGGAGCTCATTTCTATTTACCATGTGCTTTTATTTATGGTCCAAGGCAACATAACGTTGAATTGTTTTTTCACGAGCCCCCCCAATAAGAGTGAGCCTACTTTAATTCATCATTCAAGCAGTTTACAGACCGCCCCCTCCTTCACAGTAAAATCTCTTATTTCGCAGCTAAAACCGGAATATTTCCGCAGAGAATAATTTAAAAAATGCATATGCCCTGATTTCACCGAGTGATGTTGCTCATGTTATGGGCTACCGTGCTTTAATGTAGGGTAATGTATGCATGTTGTTGACATACTCGAATGTTGCCCGCAACGCTGGGTTTTAAGGTGTGCATTTATGTGTGGATTATCCTTGACCTTTTCAAACACATGCATTTACATTTTTTTACTCCAGCGTGCTCCTGTTCCGTTGTTCTTGTTTTAATGTGCCGAATGGTAACCTATTTTTGTTGCCGCCGTGTTTCCGAGTCAGTCCTGCTGGCAATAAACAGATTCCTCCATTTTCCAAATCACCATTTTCCTGCATCGCCTGTTTGACTGGGTTTCTTTTTTTTTTTTGCTTTTAAAAAATTTTGCAGCTGGTTTCAACACCTTAATAAGCAGTAAACGTCGATGAATATCCAGCATTTCACATTGTAACTGACTGACTGCCTAAAAATGGATGCTCACATAGATGGATACAGAATTAATGAAGCCAAAGACGTTATTATATAACAAATATGGAAGCGTGTGTTCAGTAATCTGCACCGTATTGTCGCCCTGGCAGAATCCTCCCCCTGCTGGCCAAGTGTGGAATTACACACAAGCGGACAGCGACATAACCTACAAATGTAAGAAATGAAATGGGTGAGGCTGTTCATTAACCTGTTCATTTGAGCAGTATAATTGTCGACACTATCACTTCAATATGTAGTGTTTGTAGCTGAATTCTGCTTCAAATTAATCCATGGTACCATGACTTTTCTGTAGTAAGCGTGCTCACTGAAACCCAAAACAACACTAATACGGTACAGTACAATTCAGTACTAATACAGGTTGAATAAAACAAACTCCCCAGGATGACAAATGACTGTTTCTTGCATTTTCTTTTATTGTTTTACCACAAAGTACAGATAAAAACATCCACAGCATTCTCTCATTTTCATGGCCTAATCTGGGGTGGGTTTGAGGCGGCAGTGATATGAGACCAAATGAAGCAGGTTTTCGGATGCTGGATGATCTGAGCTCGGCTGGACAGCTGGATGCAGTATCGAGCGCATGGCTTTGTAACAGAGCGACACGTCCATTCACAAGCAGTACGAGAAATGAATGCACATACAGTACAACATGGCTCTTTTGGGGGGGGGTCTTTACTTTTTTGTCTTTTGTTTATTTTATTTTGCAAGCCTGAGTCGATACAACACAATCCACGATTATGAGTCAGAGGTATTTACAGATCTGGTTCATGTGGAGAGGAAGACATGTTGGAAAGGACTTTAAAAGTTTGGATATTTCCTGGGAAATAAACAGTCTCCACCAGTAAGAAGTGAGATAGACGCAGGATCAAGAAGGGGGTCAGAGGTCGGTCACGTTCCCCTATCTGATGAAAACAATCAAACTGACACTGGATCAGACCGTAGATAAATGTCTTCTTTTTTCTTTTTTTTTGCATCGATCTTTGGTGTAAAACATTTTGCGTTTACATTTCCCAAAGTGGATCCAGGAGTTTGGGGTAAATAATCTGCTCTCATTCAGCTTTTCTCTGACGTTTACCCTTGAAGCTCCTTTCTGACCAGAAAACCTCACACACAGCCTTGGTAACACCGAAGTCTGTCGCTCTCTGCCTGCGGCCTCATGCGTTGCCATGGTTACGGAGAAAAAAGATCAGCGCAGGAAAAGACACACAGGAATTTCAAGGCTTTTAAACTCACATTATAGTCAAGAAAACACAGACTTGGGATCAAAACGAATTTTCTCACTTTTACGCCCAATTGATTGAGATTATCAGAAGGAGAAACAACAATGAACACGTTCCATCATAAATTCAGCCAATATTCAGTCATAGCATATCTATAATCATGACAGTATTAAGGCTAAATGTTTGTTCTGTAATCATCTCCAGCATTTGTCTTTAAACTACTGAAATATTATCATTTTGGATGATAGATATTCCAAATTCTGTCTCAAAGGGTCACACAGTTTTTCTTTCTTTTATTGAAATAAAAAAAAAGGGAATGTGTAGAGGAACTGACGCACATCATCCAAACAAGCCTCACGACACGGATTCCTCATGTAACCCCATTTCATGTCCAGATAAACATACCTGTATATAGCATATATATTACTCCACATGTATATATACATCTAAAATAAATAAGAAATTAAATTATTCTATCCCCCCTTTTTTTCCTCCTCCATCTTGTTGATAATTTCCACATCTAATCTTATATATATATATAAAAAGAATAAATAGAGATCCAGAATTAGAAACGAAACAAAGATATGAAATGATGGATATCTTGAACTGCACATCTTTATGAGATGTTTGTATCACCTCCACCGTGTTTTCTTTTCGCACGCGACTTACGTGAAGTACTGTAAACACCAGAAGGATTTAACTTGCACCCTGACACGGAGGCGGTCGAATCCCTCACTTAAACCACACAAACATACAGAGAAAACAGAAGGAAGCTCATTGGGAGCGTTAAAGAACCTGGGCTGCAAGAGTGTGGCGCTCTCCAGGTTGCTTGGGTTGCATTGGTTGAATCCAAAACGGGAGCTGAAGAACGATGGTTTAGCTGTTTTCTTTGGATTAAACCAATGAAACCAAACATCCTGTAAGGTGCCAGACACCCTCCGACCTGGTCCTGGTGACCCTCAGTCGTTGATCCTCGCTAGGTTACAGAATGAAGCAGGGAAGTGAGTGGAAATGGTGATGGAGGACTGACGCACAGCTCCGGGTTCCAGCTAGAGGGAAAGGAGGACGAGGAACGGGGAGTCGGCTTTAACATGCACAGTCCTGGTGAGGAGGCGCCGGCTGCTCTGTCAGCTGGGGCCCCTGTTTGGCCCCTGTGACGGTGGGATCTCCGGCGTCCAGGCTCTCTGACATCTTTTCACAGATGATGTCGACCAGACGCTCGAAGGTCTGCTTCACGTTGATGTTGTCTTTGGCGCTGGCCTCGAAGAACTCAAAACCTGCAGGGGTTTGGTACGTTGTGAAAATAAAGGCAAAGCAGTCAGCGGCCAACATGCTAGCACCCAACGCGGACGACCGTAGCAGCTAACATCTACGGTTCCTTCACTGGTGACCCCAAAGGCCCCCCCTCCGACGGTCCAGCGCGTGCACTCACCGAGGTGATCAGCCAGCTGCCGCCCTCTGTCTCCACTCACCACCCGCTCGTCATCCATGTCGCATTTGTTTCCCACCAGCAGCACCTGAGCGTTGTCCCACGAGTACGTCTTAATCTGAGTGGACCTGGAAACGGACGCTGTCGTGAGCCGCGGCGTTTCTTTAACCTGACAATTCTTGTTTTGTGTCACATTCACTTTTAACTGTGTTTTTAAGTGCTGCAAAATGCTTCTTACTTGGTGGACTAAGGTAACAAATACAGCCGTGAGCCCACTTCAATTTCCATGTTTAAAGTTTTTCTTTAAAGTGTTTGTTGGATCATCGCTCATCTTTTAAAGCGACAATGAAGCGTAAGTGCCGCCATGTGATGAAATATCTTTTTTTTCTGGACAAGCACTAAATAAAAAAGTGACGTTGATCCAAAGATATCGTCAAACAAACACATGCAGAACAGAAAGATTTCTGCTGCTGCCTCCCTGCCTCAGCACTCACCAGTCCTGCACGGCGTTGAATGACTCCTCATTGGTGATGTCATACATGAGGATGAAGCCCATGGCTCCTCGGTAGTACGCCGTGGTGATGGTGCGGTAACGCTCCTGACCTGCTGTGTCCTGGAATCAGAGATAACAGCAACATTGTATAGGAAAACACATCAGCTGTAGTTTAGGGAAAGATAATTCAGAGAATTCTCCCTTCCAAGACCATCATCCCGCCCTGACTTTAAACCACCTGAGTCATTTGAAATTTGGAGGACCAGCCAATGTCCTCATGTCCCTACAGAAATGCAATGTCTGATATGTAGAATGTACAAGAACACACATTTTCTCCTTTAAAGATCTGTATCTTGGTTCATTAAATATGTTCATCCAGCTCATTCAGGACGACATCGGCCAGTTCCACAGAGGAGGGAACGCTAGCGTGTCAACATTTTTAATATTTTATCATTACGCTACATCATGTTAGGCGCTAGTAATCAATTGAACATAGACGTGAGGATGCACGCGGGGCTGTAGCTCCATATGACATCCTGTAGAGAAAATAGGTACGTATGTAATATTAAGTCCATTTTTACACTACAGTGTCGGCTGAGAGCTGCTGAGATGGGAGATGGGGGATGGTGTTGTGTGGTGTGTGTATGTGTGTGTGTGCGCGCGCGCATGTGTAAGCGTGGGTGTGCTGGGAGGATCCTGTGGCCAAGATGTGTAGTATTGGGGGAAGGGAAATCTGCACGCAGTCAACTGTTTCTCATGTTCTGATTGGTCAGTCGGGTCTTCCTTACCGAAGGCCAGACCTTCCAAAAGCTGACAACAGAGTAATGTGCACGTGCATATGCACACACACGCACACACACACACACACCACACACACACACACACAGAGTTCTCTTTGCTGCAGAGCCTGTATTGGTGGAAATAATTCAGGAGTCTGTGATGCTGTAGCAGCTTTTTCACGCCGCTCGCCTCCTCTGCTGTATAAAAGCATCCCATGTTTGTTTCCAACTCCAGTAGCTGTGTTTTGTCACATGTCACCACTTCTTGCGTTCTATAGTTATCTAAGGGTCAGCGGGCTGCCGAGAGGAGGGGGAATTTGCATGTTTGCTGTGAACTGAGCTCATGATAAATCAGTGTTTTGCAGAGTGGAACAACTGTTAGGCATGAAATCACATTATGGTGAAAGAAAAGGGACTCGGCCTGTCCGCCTTTAACATAAAGGTTTTTGTTCGTCTACCCTGTAGTATACTTTGGTTGAGGCAGATTCAGTCCAAATTTGTTTCTACCTGAGAAAGTCTCAGCTGCATCTTCAACTGGGTCATTTCTGAGAAGAAGCTGAAGGAGAGAAGCTGTGAACACGTGGCCAAAAGGTCGTGTAAGTTGTGTGAGAATAACCAGCTGTCACTGATGGCGTAGTTGGGAAAAGTGGACCAAGATTGTCCTTTTTCACAGCTGCAGGGCACACGTGGATAGTGATGAGTCGTCAGGATTTAAAATGGAGTAAAATCAAAGTCCGCCCTACATAACACAGCTTTTGAGTTACTCCAAACTAACCTTAGTCTGCCCCCGTAGATTTGATTCTAGTTTTCAATATAACAAAGATTTTATTTCCCTGATTATACCTATTTCTTTACCTTCCGGTGTGTATCTGTATGTATGTAACATACACATCATGTCGACCTTCTGGGTGTCCAGACCCAGCCGTCGAGGACCGGAGTCCAGCCGGGATTTCTGTCCTACCAGGTGAGACACAGGACATCCAGTGGAATAGAAAACCCGGCTGGATTAGGCTCTGGGGGACTGGGTCTGGACACCATTTTATTCATTCATTCCATCCTCCAGGAAATAAAAAAAGCGCCCTGTGTTCAATTTGACTGTTGTGTTGGATTTATGTGGCACTTCTGCAACGATCGCTGTACAAAGCCCGTCGGGGTCACCTGCTGAAGGTCACTCTGGCCTTCACATCACCGGAGCAGCGATTCTACGGCCTGAGCCATCGCCAGCCCCTTTGATAGGAACTCCAGTTAAAGTTCTGTAACTGTTCAGAACCAGCTTTTTAAACTGTTGTACCTTCTGTTGATGAGATCAAGATTAGCAGCTTTTTTTCCAATAAGTCAAACAAAAGTCACATTTCGGAAGTAAAACCAGAATTTAGCATCGATGCACTCCAAAAAATCAGGTTTTTCTGCTGTGGTCGGTGATGCAGTTCTCCAGGCAGCGGACGCAGTTATGACATAATATGTAACTTCTTCCTCCAGGACCTAGTGGTCATCCTCCCCATTAGGTCACAGGAAGTAGCCTCATTCCCCCCTCATCATTTTACAAAAACTCAATTAAACAACACCCGTTTGTCCGCGTTTTTTTTTTTTTTTTTGAACACAGCACACTTGATACAGGAGAGACCCTTTGACCTTTCATTTTCCCTCCCCAGGGGAACTCAACACTTCAGATGTCTCACCCAGATCTGTAATTTGATCCTCTTGTCGTTCCTGTAGATGGTCTTCACCTTGAAATCGATGCCCACCGTACTGACAAAGGCTGGTGTGAAGGAGTCGTCGGCGTAGCGGAACAGGAAGGAGGTTTTTCCCACACTGCTGTTGCCAATGATGAGGATCTTGAACATGTAATCGAAGTTTTGGTCCGAAGACTCCTTCTGCCCGTAGGTCGCTGTTGCTGAGGCCATCTGAGGGCAAGAGAAACGAATCAGTCATGCCTTCGTTTGACCAGAAAAGTAATTCTAGCTAAAAAGGCGACAACACATTTGTGGTTATTCACAATATACGTTTCTGACTCCAATTCTGTAGGAAGAACCCTCAACAATCATGAGGAGATCCACCTAACATCTGCTGGTAGCGTATATATGTCAAAAGCTAAGTCAGCTGACTTGATTTAAAAACTATATTTATGGGTGGGTGTCTGACTAAAGCTGATTAGTGGGCTCGTGGGACAGGTCAATGCCAGGTCGTTTGTTACAGCTGTCAACGTGTGAAGGTGTCCATTTTGTCCTGTAGAAACGATTCCCAACCGTATGCATTACAGTAGAACCCCCTCTGGACATTTAATTAACTATGCAGTCTGTGTCCCTGAATCGGTGACCTGCACTGATGCTCTGGGAGACTCGTGTCTCCGCAGCAAAGCGCCAGTCACACCACATTTCAACTCCTGTACAGCTTCACTGTCTGCTTTAGGCTCAGCTAAATACTAGTGATCCATTTGAAGGCACATCAGACTTTTTTTACTGCCACGTTTCCATCAGCGTGTTGTTGTTGCTAATGTTAGCATTTTAAAGCTTCTGTTTCACCTGTGCCACATGTGTTCTACTATATATAGAAGGCATTCTTTCTGGTGTATTGATGATAAATTGGATACTATGTTGTGTTTATCGTGTTGCTTCATGCAGATACCCTTGTCCATCAATGATGCTGCATTTACAGGTTGGGATCGTCGGGCGAGCATCAGCATTAATCCTCAAATTGTGCCTCTGCCTCAGGATTTGAGAAAACGGCGTTGAATTTTGAGAGCACGCTGAGCTGGTCTCTGAGTGCCGCCACCCAGCTCTATATTTAGACTTTTATCTCGAAACGACTGCAGTGCAACACGAGGGGCCTCATACAAGGAACCGGACCAACGGCGGGCTATTGATCACATCAAAGCACACAAAGCTGCAGCCTGAATAATGAAGTGCTGACTCTGAAGAAAGACGGCTGGACAGAAAGCTACGAAATACGAAAGCTGACGTGCGGCGAATAACAAGGGACGACAGATTATGTCATATCCTCATGTCCGATGTTAGCGCCGCTCTCTTTGATGATTTCTATGAGCCATTTATTACCATAATCACTCGCAGCATTGAGCCAGATTAGGCTTTTTCCATATATATATTCACCGTTAGCATTCATATGCAAAAATATCACCATTTGCGTCCTCCTACATAAACTGCTCACATTCCAGTCAAGTGAGCAGACCAGTGGTGCAAACTTCAATTAGAAGGACTTATTGGTCTTATTGTGGCCCAAAATACACAAAAAAACTTGAATTATGATAAATGCAACAGTGCATCAGGCAGCAACTCGAGACGAGTCCCTGGAGACCTTCAGAGAAGCTGCAGCAGGTGTGACGGGGATGCAAAGATGGTGGCACCTCAGAGTTCCAGTGTGGAGAAGAGTCAGCTCAGCTAAAGCATCAACAAGCTTAATCACAAGATAATAAATGAATATTCACCGTGTAAATGGGTTCCAGCCCAAATGGAGCGAACAAATGTTACCGGTGCACACGTCTCAATTATCAATATCATAGCTTTAGTACATTAACTCAAATGATTTCAGTGGTTGTCTTTATCATCTGGGTTCACTCTCACTGGGATCATTGGTTTTATTACTGTCATTATCACATTTCAAATGTATTTCACAAATGTATAATTGGCGAAGAAAAATTTGGAACCTTAAATAAACACAATGCATTGAAACATTGGTCGTAAAATCCTATTTCAATCACGACCACGGCCTGTCTGTTTCTGTGGCGGATGTGACATCATCAGCGACCCCTCTAAACCCGTCACCTGAGGAAGATTGATGCTCCGGAGAGCCAGATTGATCCGGAGCCGAGTGCTGATGCAGCCAGCGACTCTTTTAATCAGGATGAGGTGTCTTTTTTTCCCTCTGCTGGCTGCATCGCAGATTATCCCAACAGAATACCAAACAGCAAACACAACAAACTTTGCGTTGCGGTGTAAAAAAACAACCCAGATTTATTCAGGTAACAATGAGAAACTGATAAAATGAAAATACATGCAAGTGGGGATAATGAAGACCCCACGATCGTCTCATCCTGCTAACCCACCCGGCGACACTGAGTCCACGGCGCTCGTAAAACTCATTAGTTTATTACAGGAGGGTCACTGCTGCTGTTTAAAACTGAACGTCAGCAGCCGTGTGACCTCTGACACCTGGCGCCCGCATCTGTCCTGGCTGTCCATCCGTTTCCCCTCTTCTAAACTAAACGGAGATAAAGTATCTGCAGTGATGGCAGCGGTTTTATGCGGCTGATGTCTTGCTCTCAGGTTGCCTGAGACGACACCCCCACCCCCCCTTTTCATCCTCCAATCATGTGCTTCCTTTTCGAGAAACACGGGGATGCAGATGAGACGAGGAGAAGCTAAAAATAGCGTCTCTTCATTCTTTTTTCTCTTCCCAGTATGCAGAGGGGGGAGAAAAAGGAGGGTTTTTTCTCTCTGGTGCTGCAGTCTGCAGGTGAATGGAGGATATAACCGAAACGGTCTGTTTCCCATTATAAACCAGTGTTTGCTCACATATGAGGCATTTTCCTGCGTTCTCACACCAAGCAGCCGTGCAACTTTAGTGGCAATTTTCCAGAACTTGCAGACATAAAAGGTGAGCCATTATGAAAGTGTTTCACTTAAGAAGACGTTTAAACGGCGACAGAAAGATATCGCCACGTCATAGGACGTGTCATCGAGCCGAGCTGACAGCATCCCCGCTGATGGGAGTTTTCCCAGGCAAACAGATGTTGATCAGACTCCCAACGTGAAACTTTGAAGGTAAAACTGGAACCTGAACAACACTCATCGACGCTCGCAGCCAAACCTCTAAGTAGTCCTGACAATTTCACTCATGTTTTGTCCCATTAGCTTTAAAAAAAAGGCTTGGTGGCAGTAGCCCAAATGAAATGCAGCAAATACAAAGAATATTTGTTTCCTATTACTGAAGAGAGACGTTCAGCTAATCAATGACATTTGTTATACTGTTTTTATCATTTTTTTTAAACAATACTGAGTTTTACTGGTGGTGACCGATTCTTTTGGAATAATGATTATAAGACAAATACAACAGTGATGGAGGAGAAGTGAATGGGTCAAAATGGTGGTTGCTATGGCCATTGTGGATTGATAAAATTGCATTTTCTTGGCTCAAGCACATTCCGTTTTTTTCTGATTGGAAGCACAGAACGGTGCGTGCCGCCTCTTCCCATCGGACAGGCCCCGAATCAACCCAGATCCACTGATCCAGCAACGACACTGACTCCCATTCTGCACATCATAAAGGTGCATTTTGCTGCCATGACCATTTTGTGGTTTCTACGATGAAACAGATGTTCTGACACGGTCATCTTCTCTTCCAATTCCAAACCCTTAATTATAACAAATCAAAATAAGCACCACATCGCGATAAATGTGATCCAAATGTGATCCATGCAAGCGAGTGATAGAGAAATCCCACCTTTATGGTTAATGCTCCGGCAGCTGTCCACCGCGTCCAGAACCCGCAGAAACGCCACTGGCAAGTGAGAGGAATCGCGCAGAGACACGTCCGGCCAAGCCTTCCAAAATAAAAGTAGAAACAAACATTTCGAGCATAATTCATAAAACAATCAAATTGAGACTAAAGTAAGGGGCGTGTGGTAGTTCACCTAATTCAACCCACATTTTGGAATGAAAGGCAGGGCATGAGTTTGTCGCAACAAACTTAATTTTGAAAACCAATACAAGAAAAGCCGTATTGCATTAATATAATCAATTAGTTCTGTTAGTAATTAGCAACAGTGGGCCAATGGCTGCTGGCGTGAAAAATGCAAATGAATTTCCTGCGCGATTAAAACTATATTTAAAAAGAAAACAAACATTTCTATCACACAGGGGTTGACGGTGGACTGTGGGTGGGCGGGGCTTCTGATTATTGACAGCCTGACTGACGAATCGGATGCGGTGTTGTAACATCCGCTCTGAAAGACCCGCCTTAAAAACTAAAACCTGACATTTATTATTGATCAGCCGCGCCGGAGAAAGGTGTGAATTATTTATTAGGGGTCAGCATTAACCACTGCTGCAATATCCATCCATTATCAGCACACTCAGTGGTCTTTCGTTCTTTCTTTTGTGTATTTGATTTGATTTTCCATTTAAAAAAAAATCTTGTCCGAGTTACAATAAATATGCTCAAGGCAAACCTAGAGTTATTTAAAAAGTATACACTATAAAGTTTAGATAGGTCAACCATGAAAGAGCAGAAATTTATCACTGAATAATCAACATTACTCAACATTAATGTCTGACAAAACATGAAAAACTACTGTAATTTACGAATATTACAGAAGCCCAAAAAAAAAATCAGTCCAATAGAATGATGCACATGGGTACATATGTGTGTATGTACGCAATATGACACATCAGTTTTATGTAATTACATTTGTTTTATTTTTTAATTTATGTACAAAAGTGAGCATCGCAGCAGTGCAGATCCAAACCTGTGCAACAAGCTGTGGCATTACTGGTCGGGGGTAATCCTTGGTGGAAGGATTGCTGGTTGAGGCAGAAATGCACTGAGTTTGTACCAGGATTTGTGAGTTTTTCCGATGAGCAGGACAGGTGGCTCAGAAGGGATTAACAAGACAACCCAATGCAGTTTCATTCACAAACTAGGTGTTTGTTAATACCAGGGGCAAAGTCAAAGTTACTCAGAGCCTTTGCTAATGATGTTGCACTTTTATTTTATTCTTTTTCCCTTCAGGCAGCCCAGCTGCAGCTCGACTTGTTAAGTTGGCTTGTTAACTGCTCTCTTCGCACAGTAGGTGGTGCCGTTGGACTTTATCCTGCAGGACTTTCCCACAGTTGCAGCACTTTTATTTCACAGTCTTGACCCCAACATTTCTGTCAAACACCGTTTCCGATTTATTTTTAGTTTTATTTGAATGGAAAATTCACCGGTTCTTTTTTTTTTAATAAAGCCTTAACCAAAGTAGGAAAATGGTTAGGCACAGACCACCAAGCAAACCACTGTCCCAGGTATTGTGACGTACTAAACTATGGTGTAGTAAAGTATGCAGCATAGCAGGTTGCTTTATGATCAAAGCTCCTTGGTGTCACAAAAATGTAGTCATCTGTTCCTTGGTCCATCATTAACATTTCTTAAAAATTTCATTAAACTTATTATTATTTTTTTGCCAATAGTCAAAGCATCCTTGATGAAGGTAAACTATTTTCAGTACAGAACACAGGCAGCAGTTGTGGAACATTTCCAAAAGATTCTGGTAGTTGAATCATATACTGGACTGGTTGTGTTCCATGGAGACGTTTCGTCTTTCATCCAAGAGGCTTCATCAGTTCTGACTGACTGTTGGGGACTTCAAGATACTCTTCAGGCTCCATTAGCATATTTGGAGCTTCAGTCATCTGGTTGTTAGTTGTGCCACCCCTCATTATGCTGGTCGTTGAAACTTCCCTTGGCCCAGTGGGGTTGGTTAGTGGCCCCGTGTGTCTGGCCTCTTCTCCTCCTGGGGAGGTTGATCAAAATGGTTTTGTAAATAGGTGAGAGGTGATATCTCAGACCCCCACCTCTGTTTAATGATGGTCTTTCCAGTTTGACATAGATGGCTTCTTTCACTCCTCTCCGTGTTTTGTTTTTATTATTTTTTGGGTGGTTCTATATTTGTATTCGCTTTGATTGTTTTTCAGGTATATGAGGACGGTTGGACGTTTCGCTATACATCCTCCGCTGCAGTAGGGGGCAGTAAGTACAGTATGCAACTCACCCTCAAACAAGAAGAAGAACAAGGGGAAAAGTCTGATTAGCCGTTTGACAAGCCAAATCTTGCCAAAAAAAATTTCATATATTAGAAAACATAGAGGTCTACCTCGACCATCTCAGTGTTATTACATATTAATTTCCCTAAAAATATAATCATAATTAAATCCGGATGTGAACGTACTGCGCCAGCGGAAGTAAACGCTTGGCTCGCGCTGAATGGAGGGCACCCGCTGTCTGTTCACGTGTGACAGTGGACTTAAAACATTACTGATGCAACATTTAAACAGACAAGAACATATCTGTCTTGAAGTGCTGGTAAGTTTTCATTTCGGTTTATAGGTTAGGGGAAAAGCTCGATTTACTTTCGCTTTGTATGGAGTGTTTGTGTGCGTGTTGCTTCATTAGAGCTGAAGACTTGCTTTCACCTTTGAGGTGGAGTTTAGGGGTTTGATATCGTTTGTTGGAGGTGTGGTCGCTTGTCTCCAGCTGTCATAAGATAGGTGCGGAAGATCCTCTCTACTGTAGCCGTTAGACCACCTGAAACACTTTAAAAATAAACATTCGCTGTGTGTCTTTTGTCGTCCAGTATTGTAAAAGTTTACTCTCTGTTGACAGATGACATGCTTCCCCAAGCAAGTAAGGTGTTCCTGGCTCGGATGCGGGTCTTCTGGAAGCCGATGTTCCAGGGCCGCTATCTGCTATTAACAAACACGGTGACCTGTGGGGGCATGCTGGCACTGGGAGACTGGCTTCAGCAAAGCTGGGTGATCTACAAGGATCCAAACAAAGTCCGAGACTGGAAGCGGACAGGTGAGAGAGGGAGGGTTTTCTAATTATTGTTACCACCATCCCTGAAAGGTGTGCTCCACCCATGACTGAATAGTTCGGAGCATGGACATGATCCAATCATTGGACTGTGGATTGTGTTACTGTCACTGCCTTAAATATGTTCAAGTTTCTTGTGCAGAGGTGAGCGAAGTCTTTAGTATATCTGGACCATTTACTGTAGCGACCCTACAGGTGGCGCTATTAGATTTTTATATAGGAATTATTACTCATGACCTCGAGGAGTGGTAATATTTTAATAAATGCAACACAGAGTTCATTCAATGATTGAATGCTTGAAGTCAGTTTTATTAATGGTTGTAATTTAACTTCACAAGCTTCAGCTTTTGAAGTGTTTTTACTGAGTGTAACTTCTGGGTGTAACCACAAATATTTGTTTTTGTGAGGAAGAATTTAAATACAGAGCCTTACATGACGAAAGTTTCTTGCACCCTTAGAGTGCGTTAATGTCTTTTGCTGTAAATCATCTGTGTAGAAAAGGAAACAGAGTTCATGTTTCGCAATGATTAAACCTAAAGCAAGTGTCAAAAAAAGGGCAAAGGACAAATAAGAGAACTCTGAAGGAGACGGAGTGGTGCTCAGCATTTCCTGGAGCTACCTGACATTTGTCATTTATCAAAAAAAAAAGAAGAGTGTAGCCAGTTTTGACATTATCCTGAAGGGGAAAACGGCGCAGAACATATGAGGTGGAAGAACAGGGTTGGGTTGACTAGGCTAAAGGGAGAGAACGGTTCTTTCCTGTCGGCAGCAGCAGCAAATTTCCCTGTTGGAGATGTGGAGGTGTGACTAATGCTGCTGGGAAACATTAATCACGGGGTAAATAAAATCTTTAACACATCCTCCTAAGGGGGTGTGCGCAGTACACACGCACACGCACACACTCGACCAGCTCCCTTATGCTACCTAGAGTTGATACCTGTCTCTGAGACGTGCAGCTGTCTTTTCTAATTTCAGATTAACTTTTATGCTCTGTATGAAAGGAATAACATCAATGCTTGGTTCTTTTTATCTCCCAAGGTTGCATGTTTGCAGTGGGTGCTGCACTGGGTCCCTGCATGCATTACTGGTACCAGTGGTTGGACAGACTCTACGCTGGCCGAGCCATGAAAACTGTGGCCAAGAAGGTTCTGATTGACCAGCTGGTCGGCTCCCCGACGATCTGGTTTTTTTTCTTTATGGGTGAGGCTGTTCGGCTTCCCTCCTCTCTCTACACACACACTGTAGGTTAAGGCAGCGTCACAATCACACACACTCACTTTCACACCCATAAAACACACACAGACAAAGGTCACATTCTAAGAGACACGGGTGAGATGAGACGTGTGTTTGAAGTTCAGAGTTCATCTGAAGAGTTCACCTGCATCCTTCTTAAGCTTTTTAACTCCCTTTCTCCCCCTCTGACATCTGTTTGTTTGTTGCAGGCATGTCTATCACAGAGGGCAACACTGCAGCTGAAGGACTGGAGGAATTTAAAGAAAAGTTCTGGGAGTTTTATAAGGCAGGTCGCCAGTAATTCCACGTTTCACTGGCTGGTTCTGGTTTAAGTGTAACCGTCGGTTATAAAGCTGATAAGAGAAGCATCAAGCTTTCCTCACACATTCCCTTTGATGTAGATTGTGATATTGTTACATAACACAGAGATTAGTGGGAAACCTCCAGTGCCGTCTTTATAAGTTAATGTTCAGTCTCATTTCTTACGTGAACTCACTTTTCCCATCAACACATCTGTGTTTTTCAGCTTTGTAATTGTTCTTTTCTCTAGGCTGACTGGTGTGTTTGGCCTCCAGCTCAGATGATCAACTTCTACTTCCTCCCTCCCAAATTCCGTATAGTGTACATGAACTTTATCACATTGGGCTGGGATGTCTACATCTCCTACCTCAAACACAGGGTGAGTTTGCAGGTTAACCGATACAGCTGAGATCCACACCAGAATTCCCCAGTCTGTTCTCAGCCACTCACATTTGTTGAGTTTTTGTCACCCTCAGATGTTGAAAACAGTAAAATGATTGAAGGTGGTGTGTTTTTAGGGTCAGGACAAAGGTCAGAGCAGCCCGGTGGTCCTGGAGAGCAGCTCTGTGGAGGTCCTGCAGAAAGCTCTCCCACCACCCTCCTGAAGAGAAGCCTCACGGATGCTGTTTAGAAGCAAAGGACATTTTTTTTGTTCTTTCATCTATAGACTGTATGTTCAAACTACCACCAGCGCTGCAAACTGTTGAGAGGCCTATTTTAATTGATTCCAAACTGCCTTCCATTTGTGAACCTTTGTACCACCGGGACCATTTTGCACTTCTGGTTTAATATTTAATCTAATATTTTTACATGGAATTTCATAATGGGCCCTCTGCATCGCAGAAGTTACTGCTCAGGTGCTGATCAGGATGCTGTTTTGTCCCATCAGAACTTTTCAACACACCTCCATTGACGTCTAAACGTCTGGTTTTTGAAAGGTGAAGCTGCACATCTGCAGCAGCTGCAGGTGGAACATGTTTCTCAGTCTTTGGTGTTTTATCGTTTCTGTCCGAGATTTTATTTCTACTTTCTCAACAAGTTTGTGCAACTTAAATGTGCAGAATTCTCAAGTGGTCCCTTTGTAAAGGGGGAAATGCCTTAACTCTGGCCTGTGATACACCCCAAATCATGGTGTTTGAAGAAAAAAGCCTGATTAGAGTTATTTAATAAACTATATTTAATGTAGTTTTACTGTATCTGGGCAATTCCTTTACTTCAGTGTTTTCCGATTTGGAGCTAATTATTTATTTTCAAACATATTTTACAGTTGTGGATATTAATGTGACCGGATGATTTACAGCTGCTGATTCATAAGTGTATATTTTTTACTATATATGTGTATAAATGTTAAGAGTCAAAATCTGAGAGCAGCATATAAATGTAACCTAGAAGAGTTTCATAGTTTTGTTGTTAAATTTAAACGGGGGGGAGTAAAATGCCAAATTCTAATAAAATTTTAAGAAATCCATTGTTCTCTTGTGTTTGATATCATCTATAAAGGCAAAAATAAAAACCTTTTGCTCAGACGCCGATAATTAAGCAGCTGCATAAAGACGTGCTTCATGTGTTGGGAGATGTTGGGCTGGACACTGAGGCTGGGGGGCCTTCAGGTGCAGCTAAAGTGTGGTGGTGGGCTACAAGAATAGGCCCCTCCTTCCTTAGTTTCTACAACACCGCGGCGTCAATGTAAATTCCCTAAATGAGAAGTTGCTTGTATTAAATCTAAAATTCAATGACGACACGCAAATCATTAAGATGAACATTTTCCACTCTTAATGTTTGTTTGTTTGTGACTGCAGGCAATGTTTTCTTATTTGCCTGCTTGTGTTTGAGGTACAGCTGTGGACGACTGACGAGGCGTCAGCCTCCATGTGAACCATACGAAGGCTGTGTTTGGCAGATCTTTCCAGAGGCCATGTGACGGAGGAACGCAGCAGGTTTTTAAAGAACACCCACTCCAGCTGACAGAGGTAGCAGCTCTTCCTCCACCGATGACAGCTCGGGCGCTGCAGGCCAGCAAAGAGCTTCTGGCCCGGCTGCCCTCATGGCGCCTGCTGTTCCAGGGCAGGTGCCTGGTGGTCACCAACACGTTGGGCGGAGGGGTTCTGATGGCGGTGGGGGACACTGCGCAGCAGACCCGGGAGATGCACATGGAGGTGGGGCGGGTCCGAGACTGGAAGAGGACAGGTGAGAGAGGACACTGTACTTTGGAAAGTTCATATTTTCCTGCCCAAACTGTGATGTATTTCGTGATTTCAGACACGTTTCATGTCTGATTAAAGGTTCCATGTTCATGGTGGGCTGCTCCATGGGTCTAATTGAGCACTACTGGTACTGCTGGCTGGACAGACTGTGTATCGGGAGGACCATGACTACAGTCCTAAAGAAGGTGGTGATAGATCAACTGATTTGTGCGCCGGGTATCGGGCTGTGGTACTTTATAGGTGAGGAGTCTGGATACGGCCCACAGGAGACCTTGTCCGAGACTCACTGACGCACATCTGTATTGGCTGCAGGCATGGCTCTCACGGAAGGACGCAGTGTAAAGGACGGGTGTGTGGAGTTTAAAGAGAAATTTGTGGAGTACACCACGGCAAGTACCCCCCGCCTGAGCGGAGCAGAGGCCGATCTGGGCCTGCTACCGTACTACCCACTCCCTCTGAGATCTTGGCTGTTTGCCCGCTGTGTGTTTGTCTGCTGCACAGTCGACACCGTCCTCTGCAAACAGCCTGTTTGATGACTCTGTAAGCTGAGCTGCTGTTCAAACTCTGTCTTCATCCACAGGTGAACTTGTGTGTGTGGCCTCTGGCGCAGACAATCAACTTCTACTACCTCTCCCCCAAATTCTGCGTCATGTACATCAACGTGGTCAGCCTGGGGTGGAACACCTACCTGTCCTACCTCAAACACAGAGTAAGAGCTTCCTGACAAGCTCTGAATTCTGGGATTTTCTCTTTTTGTTGATGCTTTTGATTATATTGTATATGTATTTTGAACGTAATGGTTTTGTTGCCAGGGTAACAATCCCCCCCACCACCTTGCCGGACAGCAGTCCTAAGGAAGTACAGCATGACGCATCGCCTTTCAAACCTCTGATGGAGAGAGCTTAGGGAGCGTTCCCGCTGGCGCCATGTTGGAACGCCGTGTCTCTGCAGTAGCACGAACAAACAAGCCAACCGTTTGTTGTTCTCGCCGTGGCCGCTGAACGCGCAGAGCACTCAAGCGTTCCTACTGCATGTGAAGTTCCAGTCCATGAAAATGAGATGCAGGTGATGAAAGTATGTGAGGGATTAAGTCATTTGTGCAGCTCATAAAAAAAATTACAAAAAAAAAAAAAACGCTTCAAAGGCCTGATGGTGTTATGAGAAATAGAAGATTAGCTGGGTCCACACTTCTGCCTCAGCTATGACAGATTTAATGATCACCACAGAAAAAAAAGCACAAATCAGTGCAGAAAGTGAACAACAAACAAACCTGCAAGTGCACAAGGGACCGAGAGAAGTAAGACCCAGAATCCAAGAACATACAGAGACTGCAAAGGGGGGGGGGGGGGGGGGGGGGCAAAGAGGAAAGAGCGCTTTTCATCTTAATGTCATGTTTTTCATAACTTAGAAACAGCAGCTTTTGGCACCAGTACAGTTTTCTGAGACAAACAGAAAGGTTAAAGGGGGGGGGGGGGGGGATGGGCCAGGACTCACATCAGTATCAAAAAATCTCTCACCTCCCCCGCTGAAGTGCTTCAGTAGCAGTCATCAGTGGCTGCTGATCATTTATTTAGTAATCGTTTACTCTACCTGAGGTAATAAAGTCAATGACTGATCATCCAGACTGAGTGATTTATTTTAATGAGGCCTCAAATTAAATAAAACAATCAAATAGATTCATCTAGATTCATCAATAAATACTTGTTAAGACTTAAATAAGTGGGCCAGGAATGGACCCCTGTGGTTCACCGTTTGCTGTTATTAAAGTGTGTTTTAAAGTTGCTTCTATTGTTCTATCCAGAGATCAACCGTGATTAAACAACGATAAAATCATAAGGTAACTTATTAAAGGGGGATTCTAAAGCTCAACTTCCTCCTGCTTGAACTGGTTATTTATTTAGAGATGTGACAAATAAAAAGCCCAAACAGGAGCTGGTCAAGTGACCATCTCGATCAGTGTAATGATGTCTTAAATAACACAAACTCTCATAAAATAAGCTGAACTTTCTCCAGTAGCCGCTCACATCCATGACAGTCAGCAGGTTTGTGACGGCACAGTGGCAGGTACCTGGTGCAGGTTTATTTTATATATATATTCTCATCACCTTTCCAGGCTCACGTTAACGCTCTACCAGAACCATCTCAATGGACCAGTTTTAGAACGTGTTACACTCAAAGGTGTTATTTATGGCATAGTTGTTAGAACAGAACTGCTCACTGATCACTGGCATTAGCAGGAGTTGAACTCAAATCTGAAAACATCTAAACTTCAGAGGAAATGTTGATGCCATACAAGCAAAAATAGCTAAATGCGAGTCTTGGGCCAACAGTGCGCCAGCTCTGAAGGGTTTATGTGCCCCAGCCCTTCCCTTGGAGCACTCCTCTTCGAGCGTCCCGTACATCCTGCTGATAAGGATGTCGTCCGTGCGCCTGTTTGAATGTCATTTTGCGTTCCTCCCGCTTGCCTCTCTCTCAACATGCCTGCAGCAGCGATGCAGCTCCCGGCCTTGGTGTTTGCAGTGGCACTTTGCACAGGTCAGTCAACATTTTAGTCACATTTTAGTGAAACGAGCACTTAAGTTGCTGCCAAACCTGCCTGAAGATTTACTTTAATGTAAATGCAAATATGTGCAGCTATTTAACCTGCTGCAGGGCTTTTATTTATTTATTCATCTGTTTTTAGTTTCCAGGCAATAATGGGACAATATGATGACGAACATTGCTAAAGAATTATACAGTAGGCTCATGTCTTTGCGGAGGTTTCGTTTTCAATGTATTTGCAAACAGAATAATTAAAAAAAACTTGATGCAATATGCTATTACACCTAACTCTTTATAACACTTTATACAGTAGGAACACTTATGACTAATGATGTATTATAATGAAATCGTACCAGAATAACGGTCATTGATAATATCTATATGTACCACTTCCTAAATTTATGGAGAGTGACAAACAATCTTTAACATTTTATTTTCTTAATAGTCATAATAAGCTGTCAACTGCATATTTGCAGCTCTCTAATGTACAAGAAGTGTAATAAACATAACCATAAATGCAGTGATATAGTTTGTTGGAGTTTATAATAATAATCCTGGCTGTCTTTAATATGCTAGTGTTATTTATAAGGGAGTAATAACACATTGTAACTCTTTGTTAAGGCTTAAATATATTATTAGTAGGGTTAGGGTTAATTTTAATACAGTTAATTTGAAGCTATATGGGAGAATCTGGAGTTTCTTGGAAGCGTTACTGATGTTGAATACAAATCCATGATTGTGTTGTTTCTATTTTCCACATATGCATGAATGGTTACTCAGGACTTAAAGGAAGCTAATAAAAAAAGCAGAGTCACGTCAGGATCTAAACTGGAGCAAATATTTAATGAGTGGAAGAGCGTCAGTATAGCTATACAGCTCAGGTGTGCACCATCTGCACACAGACGTGCACACTGCCAACTGTCTGTGTCCACACACTCGTGATAATTAATGCTTCTCGTCCTTACTATTTAATAGACTTTAAGTGATAGATGTACAGACGGAGAGGAGCACTTCTCATTATTCCAGAAGATCATGTAAATCTGTTAAATGAAGCACAGCGTGACACAGGACCATGGAGGAGCCTTCTCCAGCCTACACTGCTCAGTCTGCTCTGTCACTTATTACAGAAACTGAAGGCCTTCTCTCTGGTTTTCCCCTCATGGCTGGAGTTTAAGAACGTTAGTGACATCAGCTTCTGGGTGCAGGCTATTTAACTTGGTGTGGCTGCAGGTGCCTCAGGCTTCTAAAGAACACTGTTTAGTTTAAAGCACTAAGCTTTAACTCCAACTACAGCAATAAAAGAGGTAACAGTTGTTCCAAAATGTTTTACAAGAGAACACATATTTAAATATGTGTTATAACCCTTTAACAAACCTGAGTCCTTCCTTTGGTGATTGAAATTTGACTGTTTGGGCTAGAATTATCCCCAGCGCCACTACTGACGTGATAGGGCTGTAATTCTCACAACAACGATATCTTACTCTGATGTGTTTGCTGTCATGCTCTTCATGCTTTTCTTTCTCAGTCTCTTTCTCTGAAACTAAAGACACAAGCACTGTACAGTCAACCAGTGCGCCTGTGACCAGCACGAATCATGCCAGTCCACCCACGTCTGTCACCCCTTCGTCGACAACGGCGCACCAGAAAACTTCTGCCACCACCACTGCTAACGTCTCATTCACCTCCCAAACGCTGCTAACGCCTTCCACTCCAACACAACCACCCAACCAGACAGAGGAGACATCCCCCAGCCCGCCAGCTCAGACCACAACAACCAACCAGGCAGAGGAGACGTCCCCCAGCTCGCCAGCTCAGACCACAACAACCAACCAGACAGGTTCATCAAGACCTTCGGTCCAGGTGACATCAGGGTCTGCAAGTACCTCTGGAGATACCACCACAAATCCAACCAGTACAGGTCAGACTCCCACAGTCACATGATTATGTACAAAAGTGTATGCTTCACAGACATTCTGAGGGATTTCCACCTCACTAAAGTGCTACTTGCTCCTTCGTTCAGTCGTGAAATTGCAGAATACTAAATTGCTTTGAGGGTAAAGTGCCACTGTTTGGCCGCTAGGCGGCAGTGTTGTCTTCAAACAAGGCAACAACACCGGAAGTAGGTTCGGAAAATAATATGCTCTGTCCTCATTCTTTCTGGCATGTATGTATGTATGTATGTATGTATGTATGTATGTATGTATGTATGTATGTATGTATGTATGTATGTATGTATGTATGTACGTATGTATGTATTCATTCATTCATTCGTTTGTTTGTTTGTTTGTTGCTTGCAGGTCTTTCAGACGAGTCAGGAAAATCTAACCTGGAAGCAAACCCAGGCCTTGTGGCAGTCATTTGTATCTTCTGTATCATCTTCGCCCTGGTGCTGGTGGTTGCTCTCATCAAGTGCACCAAATCACCAAGATCCAACTTTGAGAGGCTTGAAGATGTGCCCATGGTAAGTCAGAAGACAAAGTCCTGATAGGAGAACATCTCTCATTCTGCTGCTGTTGATAGATCCTAAACTATCTTAGCAACCATTGGTTGAGTTGTTATGAAGTTGCAGAAATTTGATAAGAGATTATTTGTTTATTCCTAAACACTTGTGCCAGTGCCAAGATGTGCAGTATTACTATAAAAGTACATCTGGAGCAACAGTATTACCATCATAAATGTAATCGATCAAATGACGGTAATGTCTCGTCCAAATACAGTATTACCAGTAATTATCTGCCTTTATTCCACACAATGATTAATCAAAGAGAATCCAAATCAGTGCAGGGTTCTCGGGGAAAATAACAGATTGTTTGCACCAGTTATTGATGCAGCTTTGGTTGCTGAAGGTAGTCAGAGAGCAGAGGAAGCCACTAAATACAAACAAAGCTCAGCAGCAGCAACAACAACACTGGTTTAGAGGTTTGTCTCAGCAGAAAAATGCAATGCTAAGCAAGATGACAGATAAATAGGTGCAGGCTCCTAGATAATGGTCTAAGGTTCCCAGTACCAGAAAGAACAGCATGTGAAAAATCATTTTGAAAACATTGTTGTGTTGTAGGGAAATAAAGACGAATAAAGAATAACTTTTGCTGTTTTGTTCGTCCCTGCAGGGGAATGTGAGTGAGGACTCTCCATTCGCCCAATACTCAAAATGAGCCAGAGGATGGAACCCTGCAGATGGCTCCAGTTTTATGTCCCTATCCAACAATTGCTCTTATTTCTTTTGGATTTCTATTGTGGACCTGTTGTGCTTTGATCAGACTCTGAAGCTAAATCAACTATAATGCAAAAGGTTAAAAAATAAGGTGTACTATTTCTCGGACGAATGACGTATATACCCAAATAAGCACTTATTTGCCTTATTTGCTTATAGCTGCATTCTTCCATTGAAAACTGACATATTTTATGTTTCCACGGTAATTGTATTCTCAATATTGCACAAACATATGGACGTTATCTGTATCTGTACAGATGCCTGCTGGCTTGTGTAAATTGTTATATATTATAAAGTTATTTATAGTCAAAGATTGTTTGATGTTATGTGTCATTTGATGAAATGGTTGTACAAGTTCTCTGAATGGAAGAAAATTTTAATTTTTCTTTAGCTTTGCTTTTTCTTTGAGGGACATGTGTAACACAGATAGATGTTTAAACTAGGTGTCCTTTCTATATTGCACACAGCTGGACACATGTAAAGTACAAAACAGGGCGCGGGGTTTTAAAAAGTTAATAGAAGTGCTGCTGCTGCTTCAGAGTGCAGTAAAATTTGCCTGTCTTCCATGCACAGACAGAGAGAACCATGGAAGTACAGAATTTCTAGTTCGGGCATTTTAGAGTCTCTTCCATAGTTGCTCTAAACATAATGGTTTATTTTGGATGCATGTGCTGTACTTCAGCGATATTTATTCAATCACTTCAGTTGTAGTTTTGCAGATTGCTCGCTGACACATGTTAATGGATCCTTGTTTCAGGAAACGTTGAATAATGAATCCTGCAGTGGTATTTATGGTTGTGTGGCCACCCTGACCAGTCAGACTGCTTTAAACTGGAGGGCTGTGTTCGGAGTCTCAGTATCATCAACAAAACAGAAAAATGAAAATGCAACATTCATGTTCATACAGATGTTGCGGGGAACTGGCTGAGCTTAAAGCTTTCAGTCCGTCCAGTGAAAAGCTGTGAAACATAATGCGAATTTAATTTATTTTACGTCACGATTTTAACCACAATAAATGAGTCGATCCGTCTCTCATCATTGTTCTATCCGAGTCGTAGTTTATTTTTAAAGTCCTGTCAGACACGTGACGACAACAGGCTCCATGGTTACCGCAGCGTAGTAAAACTGTTTACGTCCCAGAGTTGCACTTCCTGTCACGTGGGCCGCGGTGACGGGGCCAGCAGCGCCGCCGCGTGCGCCAGAGTTTGAAGTCTAACTCGGCAACAAACCCGCGGCAATAAACATGCACGACAATGATGACTGCGGCAGGTTTTCCTGACGGAGCCCTTCAGCAGGTTTTACCGCTCCTCACGGCGGGGGGAAGAAGAACCCGAGGCCGGAAGAAGGTCCGAGCGCGGCGGTGAGTGAAAACTTCGAGACAACTCTCAGAAAGTTCATGACAGAGAATAGGTGATGTCTTCAGAATGGGCAAGAGCAAATCAAAGGCTAACAATCACGATCCAATCAATGTATTTGACTGTCTAATATTCGTGTTTGCCTCGATGCATTACTCTTATTATTGCTGCTGTGTACTTGATTTTTCCCCAAAAGAAATATTTCCCAGGTTGTCCTGCCATTCACAGATGACGACCACCCAGATTAAAGGCTTTCTGCTTAATTTTCCTCTGTAATATCCTGTTTATTTCAAGTTCTGACGTCAGGAAATATATTTTTGCTGTAGGTAACAGTCACATCTGTGTTGTTTTTGCAGAAGCAATGATGGCACAAGTCAGCTCTATTGCTGATGTGTTTCCCCTGAATATTTGTGTGGCTTATTTGTCTCCTTCCTTCCTTCCTTCCTCCACATCTGCTTCCTTCATTGTGATACTAGAACCCCGCAGTGCCCAAACACTCACGCACTCACAGTTTCCTTTCTCTATTGTTTGTAAAACAAAAAAATCAGAAGCCAGTTTTCATCATACTTGTTTTTTTTAAGTCATTTTAAAACTGAAGCTGTGGATAATTAATTGTCATTGTCGAACATGTCCCCACTTTTTTTATTTTAAATATTATAAAATCATAGTGACGCAAATGATGACTGAGTTGTTTGACTATAGTTGCAGCCATCCAAGTTTCCATTAAGAACTTTTCGTTGTTTTGCAGTCTGAATATAATAGTGAATCCAAGGTAAATCTCGCCTCTCTGCTTTACTTCTCCGCGGTACACTTTACTTCTCCTGGACCTTACAGTCTCTCTGACGTGGGAACCTTCTCGGAGTTCTCCGAGGACTCCGCTGCGGTCCCACCGCTGACCGTTAGGGGGCGCGCGACCGCAGGGCTGAGCCGCCTCCTCCAGGCTGCTCTTATCATCTGTCAGCATCTGAAGCTGTTTGTTCTGCAAACATTTGCAGTGGTTAAATCTGCTTTTGTCTTTCCTGCATGAGTCACTGTCATCTTTTCTTTTCCTGCGAAGTGTTTGTCTGCACTTTGGCATAAAGGCCTGGCGAGAAGGTGCAGCTGTCAAAAGAAGTACAAAAAACATTCTGATGGACACATTTGTTACATTTCCTCTGTAGGTTCACAACCAAAAGCTTGTTCTCGGGGAAATACGTTTAATCTGATTCAAACGTTTATTTTCTGCTCCTGATTCAGCTGTAAAAAATTAAGTGGTGGATATTTAAACGCCGTTGACTGACACTTTTCTTTAGTAGAAGTAAGTAAATGTTAAAATGACTTTACGCTTTTGTTTTGTTTGACACACAAGTTATTGTGAGAATTCGTCAAAGGTCGACCTTCGGCAATACAGCGTGTTTTAAGCTTCTCCTAAGAGGGTTTTTGCAGATCTAATCAGTGCTGTGACACTCAAGGACAATCCTTCCTTTGTGAGGTGATGTGTTAGAATGTGGCATGAAATGTGGCATGAAAACTATGCATCGAGATGTGCTAATTGGGAGGAATCCTCTTCAAATGTTTCGCGTCCTCTGCAGTAGACGTCGTTGTGGTGGCTGAGTCACATTTTTGTTTCGCGATGACGCTGTGAAACGTGGTGAGGTCAACTTATCAGCTTAAATTTTAACAAGCGCGTCTGTGTCGTGCGTCATTGGAATGACAAAGATCACAAGACACCTCAGGAGTTCTCATTAATATGGTTAATTATTATAAACACTGCCGTGCCTCTCACCCCTCCACGCTCTCCCTCAGCGAACAGAAACGGGTTGGGCAACCGTACGTTAAAGCTACGAGAATGTTAGAAGTTAAAGAATTCCAGCACTTGAACTGAATGCAGTCTCACATCCCAGCTGTCGTTCATCTCCACGTCTTACAGCATCATCAAGAGCTTGACCTTCTTAATACCCCTGTAATGAAGCAGTGAGGAGGGAGTCATTAGCACTCCAGAGCCATACCGTTCAAATGGACCATTAACAGAGCCTTGCTGTTCCAGAATAACCATTTGTCACTGTGGTTCCGAGG
Organism: Takifugu flavidus; assembly: GCF_003711565.1. Lineage (NCBI taxonomy): Eukaryota > Metazoa > Chordata > Actinopteri > Tetraodontiformes > Tetraodontidae > Takifugu > Takifugu flavidus. Next base: position 11,980,263 of record NC_079526.1, on the reverse strand, counting down.
TGGATCAAAAACCTCTCCAGCTCAGCGTGCATACGCATGGCGAAAGAAAGAACTCCTTTCAAACCATCAGAACGAGATCTCAGTCGAGCAGAATTTAGCTGCTGGGAAAAGGCAACTCGGTCCTGGGAAGTGTCGCAATCAAGTGTGGAGTGTTTTCAGCTTAAAAACCTGGAAGCTGATTTATTACAGGCAGAAATAAGGAAATAATTGAATATAATTTCAATCCAGCAAGTTGTCTTGGGTATGATTCATGCGCCGCGGTTATAAATAGAGGCGCCATTCGTCTCTCAAGGCTGCTTATGCCTTAAAAACGAAGGGTTTTTTTCCCCTTAGCAGCCTTGTGAGACTCAGCTTGTTTGATTTTTTTTATTTTTTTAAATATATTTGGAGGGTTTCTGCATCCGAGGAAACCGATCTCGTCATCTTCACGTGTAAGATTAATGGAAATGGAAGCTCAACTTAAACTTGTAACTTTGTGCTTTTATTTTGCTCTCCCTTTAAACTTTGTGCTGAAGACGTGACCTGTGCTGCAGAATCTGGCAAAGTAACCGGCCACGCTCCCACCTGCCCAGTCGTGAGCCGTACTCAGCTGTCATTGCTTTCCCCACTGCCAGTCGGGAAATATATCACCTCAAGGCGTGATTTATTTAGAGAGCAACGGCTGATCAGTTTACGTGCTCTAATTAACATAAAAGTCAATAAAATCCTGTAAACAACAGGGAGAAATTCAGCTTCTGTGCTGCTTCGTACAGTCAGTGCTGATTTGACTTTCCTCCATTGAAATGAACCTAGTGTTACCAACAGGCATATTGTGGGAGCTTCCTGTTAAGAGTTGCTTTTAATAGCCCCTCGATTCTAAGACGCGCATCGCATCCCTGATATGTGGAGTGAGAGTGCAGAAGGTGTCTGCCTCCAGCCTGAACAGCAGGGCCTGTTTACTGTTGGCCGCATTATCAGCGCAGGCTGCCTTTCATACATGATTGGAAGCAGCAGGAAGAGACTGAGCAGCAGCGAGAAATAAACGCCGTAATCCTGTCAGAGTGCGTCACGATGTTTGTTCCAAAATATGGTTTTTAAAAGCTGTAATCTGCTTTGACTGACAGTTGCACCAGTGTTAACAATGCGGAGATGGTAAGGTAAATATTGTGTGGGGGGGAATCACTAGGGTGCAGTACCAGGAGTGAACAGCAGGCGGAACCTGACAAGACAGGTTATAGCTACGAACACGAAGGACACTTTAGTGCCGCAAAGGTCACGCTCATTTTGTACTGTGATGCGTAGTGTTCTGAGTCTGAAGAGCCCTGATCAGAATGATGGACGCAGGTTGGGTCATTAAGCTAAAGCCCAACGGCTAAAGATGGCAGCGCAGTATGAATAACATATTTGGAGTTAGCTGCATCAGGGAGTAGAACTCCAGTAATGGAAATATGTGACAACAGTAATTGGTTCCAATTCAAAAACCAGTAATCATATTTCTGAGCGAGCACATGTGAGTCTGCGCTGTTGCTCAAATGAATCAACAAAATATGTTCTTATATGCAGCAAGTTAAAATTTGCTTTGTTTGCTTTATTATTTGGGTTAATAAACAAAACAATATTATGATTGACAAAATTTAAAGCAGCCCAGAAGATTTTAAACGTAAAATAAACCTTCAACCCTGCGATAGCTTGAGATGCTAACAGTTTGTGACGCTCAGCCGGAAGCACACATTTGTTCAGATTTTATATTTTGCCTTTTGTTGAGAAGAAACAAAAACAAGACAGTCGTGTAGAATGATCGGCCTGTTTTCCCCTGGCTGAAAGCACGAATCAGACATTCCACACGGTCGTGCCGCGTCCCCTCGGCCCACCCTCGACAGCAACCAAAACAAATCTGGGGGACAGCGGTGTAATAGCGCTAGCTGTGACACTGCACAAATCCAATGTGTTGTTTATATTTCAGATGTGACTGGTGTAAAAAACAGCTCACTCCTGACTTTCCCTTGTCTCCTCTTTGAAACATGGACATCTCGGCGGTTATCCATTATGTTGCGCAACGCTGTGCGCTGGCAGGCCAGTAACTCTTTCTATTTCCCCTGCTGGTGATAACATCCTCCGTCATGCTTTGTTCAGCTGTTCTTGGGTCATCACATTAAAAGGTGTGACGAGGTTCGCCTCGTATTTTGATGCAGCTGTTAAGCAATAAATTCTGCTTACGATCATAAACAGTCCTTTGGTCCGGGTCCTCCCGCTAATGACGCGAGTCCCTTTATCAAAAGTCGGCATCGAAAGTCTGAATGCTTTATGAGGAACTTTACTGTCGGAGGATGGCCTTTTAGCTCTGTAAGATTGGTCCTGATGATGAATCAGTGTTTAAATGAGACACCTCACTAATGTTTTATTCATTTACTGCGTTAAACTCTCGCGCACGCCTTTGCTGCCTATTTCATCTTTTATTCATGTGTGTCTGCTTCCCAATTATCTCCTCTCCTTATCAATGAAAACTTTCTATTTTATGATGTTTCGAAAGGAATAAGATGTGATTTTAAAACCACTTCTTCCCTCTTTATTTTAGCTGCTGATTGCCGCAACAACAACAAGCTTCAATGTCTTGGCTTGAGGTAAACACATGCACACACACATGCGCACACACACAGATCACAACTCAGTGTTTTAAGATGCTGTTTTTATTTATTTAATCTGGGTTTAGCTGCCTGTGGTCTTGACCCTGTTCTGTTGACTCCCAAGAAGGTGTAAAAACTTAAAGGAAATTGTTGTTTCAAGCCTCTTAAATACCAAAACATTGTCCTTTGACCATGAAAAAAAAACCCTAAAATCTCCATGGTGACAATGTCAACTTATAGAAACATTTTGTCACTTTGAAATGTCTTTTTGGGGAAAGTTGTTCTTATATCAAGTGTAGAACACCACAGCTTTGTGTCAGTGTTAATCATGGCAAACACTCCTTCAGAGAGCTGTCGAGCAGGATTGAGAGGTCAGGTTTGGCTCTACGTAAGGAGCGATGATGGTCTTCCTTTCTACCCTGATTCCATCCTATGTACAGACCAAGTGATGTTTCACTCTAACGAGCTGTGAAATACCCGACATACATGAGTTGGAGGACGTGAGCGTGTCCCCTCTCACCGTTTCAATAGACGCTTCCATTTCTCCAATTAGTGTGTAAGTCTGCCGGACTGTCTGGGAATGTCGGCGTCATAATGTGTGTGTGGATAGGTTCCTGCAGTCGGAGCATGCACTGATTTAGCATTTTACCTATGCACATAGATGAGTGTGTACATGCTATACACCCTGTATAGTATACAGGGTGGATGGAAGCCACCCTGGGTTCTGCTTCCACCAGAAGTGAGAGTAGTAAAAACATTGTTCTTCACTAGATCAGTAGTTCATATCATTCACCCAGGATGTCTGATTCTACAATTAAAATGTTCAAATGTGGGTGATAAAAACACACCAGACTGCAAATAGGTCTCAATCCAACGAGTTGACACCAAGCAGAATTATTCAATCATCTGTGCTCATCAAGGAAAATAATTACCAGAACGTCTTGAGCGTCTCTTAGTGACAAAAAAGCTTTGATTAGATGTGGCTGAGAGCAGCTGATTTGCCAGAATGAGGCAGAGCAATGTGTTTCTCACAGAACCTCAACAGCTGTTTACGCTGCACTGGCACCCTTCATACCAGCCTGGAGCTGGAACGCCTGAGAGGATCTGGACCGAGAACGGGACTGTTGAGACGTTCGTTTCTAATCGCTGCGTTGTCGTGTTCGCGTTTGCTATCGCTAATCATGGTATGATCACAGCATTTATTACCTCCACCAAACCAAACAGGCAGCGTGACAGCAGCAATCTGTCCATCCGTCCGTCCCTCTGTCCATCCGTCCGTCCGTCCGTCCGTCCGTCTGTCTGTCCGTCTGGCAGGTGTATGTGAGGAAATGAGCTGCTTGGCTGAGGTCTGCACTCTCCAAAAAAAGAAGCTTTTTTCTCTCTAATTTGATGCACTGGTCAGATTTTTAGTGCCCCATTTTCCATTCACATTATCACCCTCAATAAAACCCGCAAATGCCATTAAGGGCGTGATTAGATGTTATTAGAGAAGTATATCTTATATTGGATTGCTCTAATCAGAGTAGCGAGCCTGGAGGTCGGCAGGTACAGTAGGCTTTCCGACCTTACCTATACAACACCGAGCAGGATTATTGATTTTTATAGAATCATTATGTCCCTGCCGTGACCCCTGCTGCGACCACATGATATCAACTAACTTAATTTAAAAGCGACTACCTGTTTGTGATCTTGTCTGCCTGTGTTTGAGACGGGGGAGAGGTGAAGCTGCCCACTCCTGCTGACTGCATACAAAGATCTGTACGCCACGTGCAGCTGCAGTGCTCTTTTTTGTGGCGTTCTAAATTTGCTTTTCCACACAATAAAAAAGACAAATGTATTGCTGAAAAAGAACACGTGAAAATGGATGTTCCAATCATCCCCTTTTAATCCTGGTGACTCATTCTAACACATAAAGTGTCAGTCAGAGACAAGAAAACTGCTTCCATGGCTGAAATCATTTTCTACTTCTGTCTCCAGTTATTATTTCATGATGTATTCATGGTTTTAGGAGTCTGTTCACATTTCTATGTTTTAGTAATAGATTTATTTAAGAAAAAAATGTTACTAGTGTATAATTAAACACTCATACCTAATGTTCTCCCTGTAGCAAAACTAATGCTAATCCCTCATAAATTTATAGGCTGCAGGTTATTAGCTAATAAGTGCTGATAACATTTGAAAATATCTAATTTCCATTACACAGATTGAAAATCTGACCTTTTGCCAATTTAATATGGGCTTCATGTGTTTCACATGAATTTTGATTGGAAGCAAACTGAGAAATAGAGCCCTTGTTGTCACCCACCTTTGATCTTAACTAAAAGGAGTCGTGAGGAGGCCTTAATCCCTTACTTGAAGTTTGTAGTTTGACTCCCGCTGTGCCCGTTCTCACCACCTGAGTCACAGGCATTGATGCGATTGATTAATGGGCGAGTACCATCATGGAGGTAGAGCACCTGCTGTCCCATCTGATGGTGCAGGACACAGCAGCAGCACTGCCTCGGTGTCACTCACGCTCCCCGTGTGCTGCACATGCAGGGAATCAGCCAGGTGATAACACAGCCAGCCTGTTCCACCACTGCTGCCGATTGGCTGAGCCAGAAGCCCGGGGCTGGGAATGATGTTATATTAAGCTGTTGTCAGGGGAAAGAATCATGTAAGAGTTAATTTTCCCCCACGTGTTAAAAGGATATTTTCAGTTTTTAATTGCATATTCCCAGTAAAGTGTTTTAGTGTAATACATAGTGTGCTGCTGTCTGCTTCTGTTTGGGTTTCTGGGCTTAATTAGATGTCTAAGTTTTGTTGTTTATGTATTCAGATGCATGATTCCCATTAATTGGAAACATTTCAGTTTTCATTGTATAGCCTTTTAGCCCTGACACGTACGGGTGGCTGTGCGTGCCTAAAGTCAAATACTGCAATTGCGTGTTTTAATTGCAGAGCGATGTTTACGGAGCACCCGTCTGCCTACGGCTGTAAATAAGTGAGGTAACAGAGGCGGCCAAGCCTTAGAATATGAAGTCAGGTTTGGATCGATGGCGTGTAAACAACATTACTGTTTTGGGAGGCGTTACGTTACTACTGTGCTCGGAGATCAGTCAGTCCTCATTTGATTATCTGGGCGGTGTTGTGAAATACGATGCATAAAATCGAATCACTCTACATTGCAGCACTGGGGCGGCACAAATGAAACCAGGTTACATTCTATATGGTGGGAAAATAACATGAAATGATATGAATGGCTGTTTGGCGGATGATGGGAAACATTGTTTCTGATTTGATATCTGTCACGGCTGCGTAATGAAAGGTGATAAGATGGTTTTGACTTCTATGTTGTCTCATGCAGGCCACAAATTAGCTGGAGTGGTTAAAAATAAAGAACTCAGAGCCAGGGGTCAAATCTTGACCCCTGCTATAAGGTGTCGGTGCTTCCCTTGTGCCTGTGTGGGTCTCCTCCACTTCTTTTACAGTCTAAAAAATGTATCCGGTGTGATCAAACAACCAGAGAACATTTTACCTACTCCTGTAAAGGAAAGTGAATTTGCGCTGACTTTATTTACAAAAATGTCTTAAATACATACTGACACCATTTTAGAAGCTAATTATATCGCGGACCGCCGGGTCTGGTTGCTTAGTGGCTGAATAGTTTCAGTGAACCTTCTGCCTCAATGTTTTGGCATCAGATTAGGGGTGGGGGCTGCGCTCAACAGGTTTTTTAACTTTCCACAGTTTGACATTTACGCCCTCTTCAGCAACATCAACATCCCAGGGGAGTTTAAAAAGTGACGGTCTGGAAAGCATCTGTCTAACTGACGTTACCCGCGCTCACTATGGAAGTCAACTGTTACTGTATATTTCCAGGAAGGAGCCTGATTAAAGGATTTATGTCACATCATAGGCCCTCCGATCTTTTTGCCTGAGGATAAATAACAAACTGGATGAATCCGTGAGACCTGCAGGTGGACATTTCCTGAAACGCTACCTGAAATGTAGGTGGCTTCTCGTGCTGGATGTGCTGGCAGGTCCGTTGGCGGTGTTTTCATGTGAATGACCAGGCAGAGAAGAAGCCTCATAGGTGATGAGGTGGTGATGCTTCAGAAATGTGTTTAAATTCAAGGCAGGGCGCTGTTTTGACAGTGCTCTGCTTGTGTTGGATGAAGGAGGTATCCTGGTAATTAATCATGGGTGTAACCAGGCACAGCAGACACTAAATATGAAAGCCTCCACCATTCTGTTTGATTAGCTGTTGTACCAGTGCGCCCACATCAAGCCAAAATGCACCTCAACAATTAGATTATGAATGCAACAGGGACAAAATTGGGCAACAGGGATATGTGGTATTTGATGCCAGGGAGCTCATTAAAGTACTTGATTAATCTCTTACAGATGGTGTTTATACTGATGAAATTGATCACTTTAGGTCCATAAAAGTGATGTCCCAATTTGGTCCCCTTCTTTTGCTCTCACCCCCCGCCTCGTTCAGGTTCGCGGTGAGTCCTTGCCTGCAGTGCGGCGGCGTTTTTCCGGGCCGATCATTCTGCCTCCTCTGAGTAGGAGATACTCATCGGATCACCTACGCGAGGGCCGGTGGGCATCCTCACTACACGGGCTTCCACTGGATCGGCTGGAAGTGTTGTACAACCGAGCCCTGGCAATTTATGATAAACACAGGTCAGTCACACACAGACACTGTGTGTGTGTGTGTGTGTGTGTGTGTGTGTGTGTGTGTGTGTGTGTGCATGTGGTTAATCTATCGCGTCATTCCTATGTTTTCTACCTTTTTCTCCATTTATAGTATTCGCTCATAAAACAATGCTGACTGATTTTTATCACAAATAGGTTTTTGATGATAAGAATTACATCATTTACAATTATCCTCATTATCAAACCCAGCGGTTGCACAACACCTGCTGAGCGTTGAGATCTGTGATCCAGCTGCCTCTAGTCGCCCACCATGCTCAGAATAGCTTTAATATGGTGAAATTTCCTGTCATTCAATGGATATTTCATTTATTGGATTTGCATTGCAGCTTTTAAAGAAAGTGCCCGGCATTTTGTTGTACAAGTATTTTATTGTTGAAGGCCTTGATCAAATGGAAAATCATCGCCTTTAGACTCAGTTCCTGACTTTTGTAACAAAACAGTTTAGGATCAGGCACCTGGTACTGTTTTAGGACCCTTCCCATCACTTTCTAGGAGGCTTAACGATGACCCATGACTAGTTAGGAACCCTGCATCATCCTGTCACACACATTTGACCCAAATTATACACTAAATTGTTTGGCTCAAGTTAATTTAGCAGTAGGGGAAAAATTAGCATATGGAGCATCAACAGCAAAGTAATGCTTCCTTCAGTGGTCTCTCACCTGCTTCCAGCCTCTTCTGAATGAGTTTTTCCACAAAGCACTTCCCAGTTTCCATCGTTAAGTTGTGTGTTGCCCAGTTAAAACTACTAAAACCAGTTATGTTGACTGTGTATCTTTTCCCAGCTGAGGTGAATTGGGAGGTGTGGTAAAGCTGCATAAATGTGTATATGCGATTATCACGGTTGTCTGTACTTTTAGTATTATCTGCCATCTAACACTAGAAGAATCAGATCCCAGATGGCAGCCATAACTGGATAGTCCCAGTCCTGAGGTTTGCTAAAATACCTGTCTACCAGTCTAAAAGACCACAGTTGGGACATGGTGGACCTCCATCCATCCATCCTCTACCACTTATCCGGGGTCGGGTCGCGGGGGCAGCAGCCTAAGAAGAGAAGCCCAGACTTCCCTCTCCCCAGCTACTTCTTCCAGCTCATCCCCAGGCGTTCCCAGACCAGTCGAGAGACATAGTCTCTCCAACGTGTCCTGGGTCTTCCCGGGGGTCTCCTACCGGTGGTGGACCTTTAAATTAGAATGTTGCATGTTGTACTACTGGCCTGTGATTTATGTATGTTATTGGAAGAAGGAAGGGGACCTAACAGTGGGAAAGGGAAAAAACAGACGATTAGACTGCGTGGGCAAGGAAGAGAGCGCGAGACAGAGAGAGAGAGACACTGAGAAAGAGAGAGAGAGACACTGGGAAAGAGAGCGCGAGACAGAGAGAGAGAGAGAGAGACATTGAGAAAGAGAGAGGGGGGGTTCAGGTTTCAGCGCTTGAGCTCGTGGACAGCAGCGCAGCACGACGTCGCGCGAGCCTCAGTGACGGGGTTTCCTCCTCACACTCTCAGACGCTTTGTGTCGTTTTTCCGCTTTAATTCAAACAACAACAACAACAACGACGACGACGACAACAACAGAGGTTAAATAAAGTCAGAAGATGGAGTGCGGCGGGCTGAGCAGAGAAGGAGCGGGACTCGCCAAGCCGCCCAAACACCTGTGGCGGCAGCCCAGGACGCACATTCGGATCAAGCAGCGCTTCAACTCGGACAACGAGCGCTACCTGTGCCGCAACCGGACGCTGGAGAAACTCCGACCCGGGCTGAAAAAGCCCCGCATGTCCTGGCCTTCCTCCGTGAAACGGTAACTTTGCCCCCTCTCAGGCGTCTCCACACGGCTTTAACCGAGTTCGTGCGTAAATTAAAACCGTGGAAGGACGCAGTTACTAAGCAGTACGAAGCTAATTTCGGTGCACATTCATAAATAACTTTGGACACTTTCAGCATCAGGTCGATCATTTGTGCAGTTACTGTTGACTGGTAATATAAATTAAATATAAATAATAATTGGGCAAAACCCCTCTATCATGAGCAGTTGAATGTCATTGGCTGGTAAAATATTTAATCACGGTCTCATTAGCTGATATTTGAACACATTTTTTGAAGAATTCAGTCCTGAAATTGTTGGTTCTGTTTGTCACTTTTGCCTCCTCATTCTGGAGTTCTGCAGTCAGTTCTAACTAAAATCTGCAGAACCCGACCAGAACCACTGAATAAATCCAGATTATTCCTTTACGATGTGCACTGGATGAGAGTATTTTCCAAAAAAAGATATTTGTCATTCTTTGTCTACATTTTTCTAGTTAAGCAGTCAAACAATTAGCATCTTAGAGTATTTACTAATGTTTCATTTTAGAGTCAGTCAACTGTTTTTTAATGAAATACGCATTTATGGACCAAGCTGATGAACCAGTAGTTAAAGAAAAAATAAAGGAACTTTATAACCTGGTCATGATCGGGCGTCTACGCTGCACTGGGCTTTGTCTTTAAACCACATCTGTACGTGATGGTGAGATTTCAGTTAGACTATTGGTCTATGATAATTCGATAAATGGATTTTGCCTAATGGCTTATAAATGCACTCAGGGGCCATAATGAGATGCTATAACCCCCCTTAGTGTTTAGTTTGGTAGCTTTTAGTCGTCGGTTGATGCAGATATTTCACCATAATGACCAAGCATCCGGAAAGTGAAACCACACTTGTAAAATAAGTAATGACACTTGAGTTAGTTGGGATCAAATATTGGCGTGGTGCTCCGGCTCTGGCAACAGCTGCGGATGTTCTCCCGATAGGATCGGTCGTTCTTTTCAACTCGTCAGCAACGTCTATGCTGTTGATCAAAACAAATTGGTTTATTTAGCCTGACAGACAAAATGGGTAATGGGAAGACAAAAGGACAGTTAAAATGGTTGTCCTAAACAGACAGTTGTTGTTAGCAAAATGCCTTTAGCTGACGTTGATTAAGCATTGAGATGGCAGAATAATGGTTTTGTGACGCTCCATATATCTTCGTGCAATAACCTAATATCTTTGGGAACAATATCATTCATCACTGCTTTGTGGTAGATTGGATTCCTGTGGCTTCATCTTTGTCCTGTTGGAGACTCGCTACGCAGGTGAGGGAAAAGAGGTGCAACCTTTATTGGAGGCTTTCATATTGCATTCTGGGAACATTGGAGATTTAATGCAATTATCTCTTATTGCAATTGTTTGGAAACAGGCAATTACAGAACAATGACACAACGATTTCCAACTTCATGTATTTTTTTGTTGTTTATCTTATATTTATAGTAATTATTTTCAAAGTAAACAGCTATTTAATCTTACTGAGTAATTACACAGTCCTTACTGAATACATTCATCACTTATAAGAGTGGTTGGCAGTCTTAGAGACAGAAAGAAGCGTATCAAACCCATTTTTATCAAAGCTAGCGTAACGTTATGATACAAGAAGTAATATCATCCCCATTCTTTGGGACCTCTGTGTGTCTGATTGGCAGATTAACCCCAAAACATCTGCATCTACACATGTATGTAAGGTGGATTTTAGATGTCCAATTTCCCAAAGGTCCCTGTTTTTCTCACATGGATTTGATTTAACATTTGTAAAGTTGATGTGGGTGTCAAACATCCATTCATCCATGCATCCACCTGTCCATCCTGATGGGGCTCTTGGGAATTCCGTGCTTGTGTCTAAGTCATGTCAAAGCCAAGAAACCAGGTGGCAATGAAGCAATTAGTTGTTTGTGGTCGTGGTATTTAATCCAAATTGTGCTTTGTGTAGAATCACAGTGAGTTCTAATTAAGCTGAGAGTCAGAGCCGTCACCTCTGGGACTCCTTGCATGGATCTTGTGAGAAAAACAACCGTCATCTTGACCGATTGTCAACTTGAATCGGGAACAACCTGCTTTCACACCACTTCACGGAGATAGTACCAAAAAAAATGCGTCTGTTGCTATGGAACCCACCTATTTTCTGTGGATCTTGGTATAAAGGACCCACTAGGTATGTGAAGAGGAGAGCATATGTATCAACAAAAGACACAAAACCATGAGCTGGGGTTGTTCTGGGCAGGAGAAAATGACATGGTCGTTTTTCAGTGCACTGACCCACGTATGAGCCGTTATGTAACAGAAACAATGGCTGGGAACATGGGAGAAAATTAACTGTGTAATCAAACAGGGCCAAGGGACTGTGCTGCCTTTGTGTTTCCAGGACATTTGAATTCTTCTGTTTATTTATATTTTGTGTCATTTAGTAATATTTTTCCCTGGTCTAGTAGGTGATATACATCTAATATGAATATCCTGGAGCCAACAACTATCAGGTTTGTATAACGACTCCATCAGAGCTGTAGCTGAATCTTGTTTTCAAGGACAGTGTGCAGATGTGTGGGGCTATCCAGCTGCAGAAGTGGAGCGTGTGCACCCCTCATTGCTGCTCTCTCTTTTAATCCCTGTTATCTGTTATTTCGGTGAGTCCATATTCACTTGCTTGAAATGGCACAAATGCATTGGAACGACTTCAAAGGTCAAGGTGTGTCTCTCGCTGTATTTTGTTGCCAAAATGCAATTACAGAGAAGCAGCTTCTTCAGGGAAACCTAATGAAAGCGCTGTAATCATGTATTGGCTCATTCCCCATTATTCCAGAGCTGTTTTTGCTACCAAAGTTTTGATTAGAAACAATACTGGGGTGTGAAAGAGAACATCCATCTCAAACAAGTTTAGAAAGGCTGAGACTTGAATGTTGATGTATTTTCTAGACAACCTCGGCTAAATCAGGCCGGCCGTGCTTTGAAAACAGCTTCGGCTTCATTAATTCGCACCAAAGAGGCGTTCAGGGTTCTTTTGAGCCCATGTTTTGTCTTTGCTTGCATTGTCTTACGATCATTGGGGTGTTACACCATGACAAAGCTCTGAAAATTATGTTATGACATGAAAACACACCTTGCAACATAAAAATACCCAGATGATGTTGATGTGGATGCTGGGTCCAGACGATCGCGTCGATATCTTCTGCAGATTAAGACGTCGGTCACGATCAGCCTCAGGAGTGTTGACACCATCAAACCGGTCACTTTCAGTTTCCAGTCGCTGCTGAATTGTTCCAGAGAAAATATTTACATTACTTAAAAATAGAGCAACTACTGTTGATATTTACAGACCGTCAAGGAACAAAAGCCCCCCGTGAATTAAATTCTCTTCCTCTGCTACAAATTGTTATGGATTCTTCATTGGACCAATTTTCTTTAACACTGGATCACTAGATTCCCAACAACGATACTGTCGGCATGTTCATTATTTAAAACTGATGGATCACAGAAGGCCCCACATTTAGCATCCTGGTTGTTCTTAGAAGCTCCATTATTAAGGTTTGGGGCTCTTTTTCTGTCTGTGGCTGCAAATGTAGCTTCGTGACATACATGTCCTTTGGCACTTATGTTTACTTCATTTAGAAAATCTTCTGATAAAACCAATGTTTTGCAGATTTTTGTGCCATCTGGCCAGGGATTCAAACTGGCAGCCTTGGGGACACTTTTCTCATCTTGTAATTGTCCATGACACCACAACACTGTATGCTGCATCAAGCATTAATTAGCTGGGTGTAGATGGCCTGTCGGATGTATTTGGATGCAGAAAACAAACAACACAACATCTGGCCCGTTACCCACATCAGCTGTTGAGTGAAATTGAGCTGATTGGGAGGCTGTTTTGTCTTTTCTCCTGATTTTTGCACACAGCCCAACGCTCCCCCTTGTAAGCGCCCATAAAGAGACGATAACGATATATTAGCTGCAGCACAAGAAGCAAAGACAGCATATTCTTGCCACAGGCGAACAATGAGGCAAAACACTTAATGTCTCTGATTTATAACGATTCCGCAGATCTGCTTGTTGGTGGGAAGGGCACTTCTGTGCCAATTAGCCAGCACCAACGCAGAAAGAGGTTTATGTTTACATTTAAACTCCATATGCAAGGAAGCAATGCAAACAGTTGCCTTCTGCGTTCCGTTTACAACGACTGAAATGCACAGAAGTAAAAGTTGTGGATTTGATTGGTTTGAGCAGTTTATTTGTCTGAGGGCCACAGATATCATTTTGAGTCCGACTGTTTAGAGACTGCTGATGGAAAATCCATTTTTCCCCTCAATGTTCCTCTTACGTTTGAGCACCAGTGCTGCAAGTCGTTGTTCCCTCCCTGTCATTAATGACGTGCCATCTGTCGTCCCTCAGAGAAGCTTCCATGACAGATCAGAGTGCTCAGTTGTGTTCCACTGCAGAACAGCTTTGCATATGAAGAACCCTTTTTCCTGTGTTGGCCATTTCTGTCGCTACCCTCTACTCTTGTACCACTTCCTCCTCTCTATGGTCGATTGAATACTGGTGTGTCGGGTTATGTTACAGCAAATCTTTTCTCTTTTTTGTGAATTTAAAACTGTTGGGAAATGTTGGTGTTGGAAGGGTAACTACAGTATCTCTCATCATGTCAAATCCATGTAATGTTAGCCAAGTAGCGGTCCAGGTTTATTTTAATCAATTTAATGTGCAAACAAAAATGCATCCTTTTGATGCATAGCTCCAGATTCTAGCTCAGAGTTCATTTGCATTTCCCATCACATCTGTTGCTTCACCCAGAAAAAGACAGTGGTTTAAATCTCTTCTTATAATGTTTAGATTTGGTCACCCTGTCATTTCTGTTCCATTACCTGTTCTATAGTGAGTCTACATCCCCACAGGCTGCTGTGGTCTGTGTTAGAGGAACCTGTGGGCACTTTTTATTGTAATGAACATGATATTTACCCGAGCATGCAAGTTTCCTCCTGCCAGTCTCATTTACATCAGAGCTAAGTGTGCCAGTCTCCCCCGGGACAAGCAGGGCATCCGAAAAATGGCGCCGTAATGCTTGTGAGGGGAAAATATGGAGGTGTTTCGAGCTAAATGTGAGGGATGTAAGAGAGGGGACAGGTCAGTATTTATTAACCAGAAAGCCAGTGATAATAGCAGCATGAACAGATGTGACATGAAACAGTTTGGATCATTCCAAACCCATTTCAATCATCTCTGGTGGGCAGGAACGTCTGTAGCCTAGAGTTTGTGCTGTACCATAGTCTTTGTTATTTAATTAACCCTGTTGCACATTTACCAGTCACACACTGGTTATGCTGATTACCCCACAGGGGGCCACGTGCTCATCAGGAATGTTCACAGAATATCACTCTCACATTTAAAGAAATGTCTGTTCAGTTGTTTACCACAAAGGCAAATGGAATGAACAGTGGGGGATGGGGGGGGAGTAAAAAGTCATCAGTTACATGTAAAAAAGTAAAGTCTCTCCTCCCCCTGCTAAAATGTGAGAGCGCATCCAGACACATGAAGGTCACATCCTAGATGAGTAACAACACACTGCTGTCTTCGATGAGCACCCGGTCGCCTTGGTGATGCCGACTCCGACCGATAGCTTTATCTGATACTGACATGATAGCTCTGTCTCCAGAGTCAGCTCACTTAACCCCAAATTGACTGATGCTGTTAAGATGCACAGAAACGTTTGTTCTGCGACTCCGTGTGAACTTCTGCCTCTGTAATCATCGTATGAGATCGAGGCAGAATACCTTTGTTTTTAATGGCAACTACTTTGCATTTGAAAGTGCCACCGACCTAAAAAGACGTTGGTATCAGAAGAACTAGTGACTCACTTCTGAAGGGCCCAATTCCTTGTAATCTTGAAGTGGTGGAATAAACCCTGCTAACATCCATCCTGTTAACACTGGCTCGATCAAACCGCCGTATGACGTTTGTGGTCGTTTGCTGAGCAGGATTGTGTTGAAACCTCCGTGAGCTACGACAACATGAGACTCTGGCTCCCATCCAGAACAAGCCTCTTCATGTCCCTGGCTCCTCTTCTGCTGGGGCTGGCTGGGATGCAAAGATTCCATCTGGAGTGGCTTACCACACCATTCTGTGCCTGTCTTCACACTGTAACCTCATTTGTTGTCGTTCACTCCTTCCTTTGCATTGGATTTTACATTTGCAATAATTGTGCATCTGCAGACTCGTCAACAGAAACTGGAGGTTAAAGTTTTTGTTTTTTTGACATTAATCCAGTGGTTTTTTTTTGTGTATTGTGAGGTTTTTTGTGTGTTTGGAAATATATGTATTTTAATGAGCGTCAGACGAGGGTCGATGAGAGGGAGGAAAAAAAAAATCTCCACCTTCTTTGGAAGTTTACCTGATTTATCGTCGGAGGTGGCAGGAAGAAGGTTATGCATGAGTCAGTGGAATAAATACTTCCACGCTTCTCAACATTAGTCACATTCAGAAAAAACCCAAGGTTCAGCTCCAGTTTTTCCTTCTTATTGACTCATAATGGCAAACGTTTGATTGATGCGCCCACGCCATCCGCAGTCTTTATGTTTTCTGTTCTCCCACTCACTTTAAATACAGCGGGAATGCTGGACGTTGGCTGTTTACGCTCACCTTGGATGAACCATTCACCACATTCCATGTGGGCATTCTTGGGGAGGGACATTTTGCCTGGTCCTCACATCTTGATATTGCTGTGTGTGTGTGTGTGTGTGTGTGTGTGTGTGTGTGTGTGTGTGTGTGTGTGTGTGTGTGTGTGAGCTTGTCCACATCTAGGCATAGACACCATCTGCAGTTCACATTTAGTAACATGTCATACAACAGCTGTGTTTTTGTTATTGGACCCCCACCAACCTGTTTAATAGTATTAGGCTGGCTGCACCAAAGCTTTACCAAAGTGATAAAGAACTTTATTAAATGAAGTGCTCTGATTTTTAAATGACAGGAACATGTGTTTAAAGGTTGCTCTCAGTGTTGTTAAGGTCTGCAGACACAAACTGATCCCCAACTGCTGAATCGGGTTTAGCTTGTTTCCTGAAGGTTAGCAGTGTAAAGCCAGCAATTCACAAAAATAGAAAAAGCCCACAGCGAGGTTCGAAGCAGGGTGGGCGAGAAGGGTAGGATCAGGTGGCACAGTTGAAAACTGCACAGCGAGAACAGGCAGAGTGAGCAGAAGGTACGAGGAAAGGGGCTACCAAGCACACGAGTTACAAGCTGTTACCGCTGAGGGATAAACAGCGAATTGGAAGCGTGGACCGGTCCTAAATCAGGAGGCAGGTGAAGATGGTTGTCCAGAGATGACTTGCAGGTGTGTAGAGAGGGAGAAACTCCTAACAAGGATGCTTATACAAACCAGCCTCCGTCAGATACCCGAGTCTGGGCACAGCAACGCTCCTAATCCATTTAGTATTCCACCTCCTCCCCAGCAAATTAAAATTTGTTCAGTTGTGGGAAAAGTGGACTTTGCAGAGCAATAAATCCCAATCAATCTTCCACAGGCACGCTGTTTAGCAAATAAAGAGACTTTTGTGCCAGCGCATACTTGGACGTGGTTAAAGGCAGATTGAATACATCATCATTTGCATTTGATCCACTCTCGAACTTAACAAAATGTGAAGATGGAGGCAGTAATGTAGCTTTTGTGAGTTTTCCTTCATCTATCAAGCTTTTCCAAAACATGAATTGCCAGTTATTCTTGCCTGGTCCTGTGCTGTCAAGAATAATTCATGTTTCGCTCTTAAGGTTGCTTAGTCAGGCATGGAGCAGGACTATCAATAACAAAGATTTGACAGTTTCAGCATTAACTCTTGTTAAATCAGGGCGTGCACGTGGACAAAGGAGAGAGAACAGAGGCGCAATTCAGATTTTAGCGCTCATTTTAGTCATTCTAACACTTCAGTTGATATGAGGTCTGTGATAATTGCACAGCTGAGATTCCCAGTGGAGGCTAAAAAGAAGCCTTTCCGCTGTTTGAATGATGCCTTATTGAAATCCTACTGAAAGCATTTATTTATGAAAAAATCTTGTAAAAAAGTTGCACACCTGAGACTAAAAATTTCCCATTGCGCCACCTACTGCACACAGCTGCTGTCAGCATCCTGGACAATAAAGACAGTGGGAACCTGTGGAGCTGTCTTGTGACCTGATAAACGACGTGTAAAGCAGAGTAATCGTGTATTTGTGGAACACTATAGGGAATATGTCTTAATATTTAAACACAAGCAGGTCAATTTCAGTAATCCTGTTATCCAGTTTTTCAGTCAGTCCCAGTGGGAAGCAGCACTGTGTAGCTACACCAAACCACTCAAGTGACAATTTTACTGTTGCATTATCTTGACAAGGCTCTGTTTTAATCAGCAGAGCCCCCCCCCTCCCGCACCAGCACAGTAAAGTCTCCCCTGTCTGCACTTCTCAGAGCAGGCTTGGCTTTGCCTCCTGGCAAATGTAACTGGATAACATGCGGTGAAGGAATGAAAGAGATGTAAACTTGTGTGCTTGAGAGCTCCAGGTTTACTCCCGCATTAACATAGTGATAGTTCACCAGTGGTGTGAACTAACAGCACGATAATTCAAGCCTGGCCATATTTAGCCAGGGCTCCGAGCTGTGTAAACAAAGCCGGCTGCAGAGGGAGGGTCATTCACCAGCTGAACCACAGCCACCGTCCAGTTTGTATCTGTCCTCCAAGAATTAAAAGGAAGGAAATCTCTATGAATAAGACCACCGGATACAAGACACCTGTGGATTTCCTCTGAGAGACAACTGCTGTGTTGAGATGGAGAAACAGGACAACGTCTGTGGACCCAAAAGGCTGCAGGAAAGAGCGCCATGAGTGAGCCTCCCCAACAAACCAGTGGGGAGGCTGGTTGCTTCCCAGTGTGCAACCCTCCAGCCTTCCAGCTGAAGCCTCAGACATCTCGTTCGCCCTGTGGATCACCAAGAATGTCCCCCTGCGGCTCTCCCCGAAGCTCTCCTCGCCATTCTCCTTTGCTGTTCCGCAAACTCCTGATGAACCGTAGTATTGCGCTGCAGCGACGCTTCACCTTGGCCCACACACCCAGGTACCGTTACTTTGTTTAATGTTCCTTTGTCATAAAAGTGACAAGACCTCCAGCTGTGGCGGCTGGCCGTTGGGTGGTTTCAATTTAATCCGCCTCTAAGTTTCCAATACTAAAGATCACAGTTTAAAAATAACCGTAATCTTTTGGAAAATTAAAAGATATTATTACACTTACCTAACGCCACATGCCATTTTCATTCTGACCACCTCATAGTGAATAACCCTGTTTCTTTGGCCATTTAATTAGTTTGTATAGCAGCTAACACAGGTTTGATTAAACTCTGGGAGAAAAGCTCCACTGATCTGACAGAGTTTAAAAATTAGCACACTAATTAGGTGTGTTTGAATGTGCAATCGGGTAATTAAATATCTGTGACACACAGGAATCTATCAGGCTGTAGAATATTGTCCCATAAATCAGGTAAATACAGTCACACTACAGTCTAATATCTTTATTTTAAGATATTAGAGGTGTGTGTAAAGGTGTGAGATTAAATTAGTGCTAGAACTGATATTTTTCAGATCTTACCTGCCATTTTCTGCAGGGTGAAATGTTAATAACACCATGTTTCTAGACCATAATGTGTGAAAAGTTAATGAATGTTGAGAGGTTGTGAAATTTATCTTCACACTCTTCTATTACTCCTCTCACTGAGCCAGTAGTTGTCATTTTCAGCTCCACGACTCCTGTTTGTACTGAATCAAAAAGTGAAACATATGTATAATAATTTCAGTGTGTTATAATTTACAATCTGTTCTTTTATTAAATGGTGTAAATTGATGAATATAAATACTTGCCAAAATAATGTATCTAGACAAGCTGTGGATACAGTGTTGGCAATAGACAACATAAAAGTGTAATCCTTCAGTACCTCGCTGTGACCACAAGGTGGCAATATAACACAAAAAGCAAGGGCAACTAATTACCATTTCACGTTTATTACACAAGTTATATCAATTTACATCTTTTCTTCAGTGAAGGTGGCGTATAAATCAATTGGATAACATCGGAGCCCCTGGCGTGACTGCTGGTCTCTGCCTTTGTGCATGGAATGTTAACTAATGGATGGGTCGAGCATTTAGACCTCTCAGAATCTGATTATCGATGGCCGTCCTATTACCATCTGTTCATAGTTACACATTATATAATTGTGATTGTGTTGTGCATTGTCCTGCAAACAGTGTTATGCCCCATGTTGCCACGCTGTCTAGCACCAATTCTAACAATACACCCTCACTAGTAATGTAGCTGCAGGGTAGCTGCAGGATGGTATCTGGTCAGGTGGTCCGTGGAGGTCACGTGTCACTAAAGGCTATGTTAAGCCAGCAGAGACAAAAACACTTGTCAGCCGTTCACCGGAGTCAGATGTCTTTGACATGTTGGGCTACAACAAAGAGGCTCTGACTGTTTCGACTGTGGAAAGTTCAGAAGACAAACGACTCTTGCCTTTAGAGAATATTTTGGTAACTTTGGTGAAGATTTGTCTCCACAGATGAGAAAGAAGACGACACCCTCTGCAAAGACTTGTTTAGAACTTGTGAATTTGCCCACATTGTAATTTAGGATGTTCTGCAACTTCACACGGGAAGGAAGCTGCCATACAGTGTTACTCTCAACAATAGCTGAACCCTTCCCCTTTTGTGCACAACCGACCGAGTGACAGACAGAGATACCAGGCTGATTCTGTCCTATGGATATGTGCAACAAAGACCCATTCAGGAATGGAATCGATGACATCATGTTTGTTGTGCTAGCAACAAATTATTGCAAGAAGAGAAACGAGAACCAAAATTCCTCTGCAGCTGATTCCTGTTAGAACAGCTCTCTTTATGTCTCTTCCCTTGTGGAGAACTATATAAATATCACACGCCAGATAGCCTTTTTGGGGCTTGCCCCGGCTCCAGCGAAAGGACTCCGAAGACTGTATTATGATCTGTCCTCTTCGGCTGAATCGAGACCTCCCGTGTTTGGATCCAGCACATTGCTGGTCGTCGGACCAACAGAACTGACTGATTTTTGAACCGCAGGAGTCTAAATGACAAGCTCGGCTTTTATGTTTTTCTGCATTTTGTCTTGAACTTTTATTTTTTTGCGCACAAAGAACGATGAACAAAGACCTCAGGTCGGCGAGAAAGGGGCCACCAAGTAGCTTTGGACATGGTCGGAGGCATTCTTGCTCGGGGTATGTTGCTACACTGTGAAATCTGCGTGTTTACAGAGCAAATCCACATAACTGTGTACAGATGGTTTCAGCTAATGACCAGTAGGACACAGAAACCAAACTTTAACTCCCCATTTCAGATAACGGAGCAGGATAGTGGGCAAGCAAAGTTAAGGATTATACTATTTACATTTACAGTGTTGCTGCTGGGCCACTTGATGAAACTTGAAATCCCCCTCAGCGTAGGTTGAAGTCGTTCAGCAGTGTTATATTACGCTGGTCGTGGACGGCAGCGCGCGGCGCTCACTTCATGGGTTGGAGCTGTCCTTCTGTTTTGTTCTTACGTGACTCAGCGGCCTTTTAGAGGAAGTGACAGTAAATTTGTTTGTGGCAAAATTCATCCCACAGACTTCCTGTTTCTGCTGAAAGCATTAAGCCACGCGAGGAGTTGGTGTCTGTTGCTCGATGTGACCGTTGGCTAAAGTGCCCCTGCAGGGAGAATGTTTTCCATGTCGCCCTGCATGTTTTTATTCCTGCCCTAATTCTCGGGGGGTCTGCTGCCGTTGGTGGACTCAACCCAGCTTCCCAAATTTATTCTGCATAATTCATCGGCTCGTGACAGACGCAGTCCGCTTGTGCGACGCCTTTATTTTCTTACTCTGCTTGGCTGAAGCCTCTGAATGGCTGCTTTCTTACTATCTGTTATTAACGGTCACGCTACGAGAAATTAGATGGAGTATTTGAGTAGAAGCATGTATGGGGGTGTTTCACTATGAAGTGGTGAAACAAATTGGGCAATGTTTGCGCATGCCTCAGGCTAACCATCTGGTTGGGTATTAGCGTGCAGTTGAGAACACACCATCCTTGTATTTTTGGCCGCTGTTAACACGTAAAACGTTTGAGCAACATAGGCCACGCAGGAGGCCTTGTCTTAAGTTAAGGAGGCTAAACCAGTCTTCATTTTCCCATAACACAAGCCCGTGAAACGCTGAGCCGCTGAAATCCTACACCAAGCAAATGAGGCGGCCACATTGCACTTTCAACATTACAGCAGCGCTCTGAAATGCAAAGTGCTGCTAAAGATGAGGCGCTGCTGAGTGGCAAATACCACCCTGTTAAAGATGTGCCCAGAGGAAACTAGGATATATGTCTCAGTGACATTTCCCTCTTTCCACACCCAGTTAGGCACTTTTGATGTGTAAATTAGCACAATAGTGAAAGAAACCAGCAGGTGACTTGGAACGGTTCTGCGTCCACCACGGCCTGACTGCGCTCAACAGACGTGTGTTTCTAAGTTCTCGTGACAGACAGGCACCCTGCACCCTCCCACAGCCCCCATCCCCAAACCCACATCGATTATTCCAGCACAAAAAAATTTGACTTTGCTGAGGTCATATTTTCAAATTGCGCTTCATCCATCAGTTTCCACATTAAGAGTAGGGTGGGGGAGATTTGCCCTCCCCTTTAATGCCTTTCAGCCCCATCTTGTCACCGTTGTTGCCCCGTGCTGCTGCTTTCCATTGTGCTTTATGCCTGTTTATGACGCCAGAGCGCCTGACTGCGGTGTGCGTCGGTCCACGCGCCAGTGTTCGGTAGTTTTTGGCCACAGAGGGACCTCTGCTGGAAGATCAGCAGCATTTCACATTTGATGAATTAAAAAAAGTCGGATGGAGCTGCGTCAACCCAGTGATGGTTATGGTGATATAAAAGAGAAAGACTTTAAAATGATCCCTCACAGGCAACAACAGCTGCTTACTTGCTTGGGTTAAGGAGAGGCTTTTCTGTTGCTCTCCTCACAGAAATCATCTTTGTTTGGGGTTTTTTTCTCGAAATGTTGCAGTTCTGAGCACATATGAGTTTAAATGTCTGCCTAATAACAAGCAGCTGGAGAATAAATCTGAACTTTCAGTTTTTGGGGCGTCACTTGATGGACTCGTCCACTAGGTGGCAGGATCGGACGCTGTTGTAGCAGTGAAGCAGGAAAGTGCGACTCAGAAGCTGGACTCTGGAATGCCCTGTCCTCACTGGGACTGACGAGTTACGTCATCATTTCAGAGAAAAAGTTCCCGTTGCTATGGATTTTAAGGAATCACACACATTTAATAGCAACAGAATAAGAATCTGTGAGCACTGAAATTGAGTTTGCGTTGAAATACTTGAGTCCTTCAGTAAAAAATCTTCTCTTTGTTATAATATAT
The DNA here is from genome assembly GCF_003711565.1 of Takifugu flavidus. Classification (NCBI taxonomy): domain Eukaryota; kingdom Metazoa; phylum Chordata; class Actinopteri; order Tetraodontiformes; family Tetraodontidae; genus Takifugu; species Takifugu flavidus. The sequence goes on along the minus strand of NC_079526.1, from coordinate 11,957,678 downwards.
ACTATATAGTATAAAAAGGCAAATAAATACTGTAACTACTAAATGTGTTGATGCATATTCCCAAACAAAACCATGAGACCGGACACGCACAGCTTATTCTCATTACGCTCGGTAGTTTTCTTGCTGCCAGCAGCCAGCTGGACCGCAGAAGTCATTTTTCTGCAGGATTTGGTTACACATGACCTCACAAGCACCTCAGCCTCTGTAAACCTCTCCCCTGCATCTGTTTCCAGGTCTACAGTGTTTCACAAACATGAAGCAGAGGAGGAAAGAGCTTTAATAGGACAGCTCTTAGTTTTATAAAGGCAAAATAAAGAAGAGATCAGCATGAAAGTGAGGGGTACCAAGTAGGGGGATACCCAGAACCAGCCACTGTCAAGTGTTAATAAAAAAACACCATTTTTGCACGACTGAAGCAGATTCTTCAAGATTCATGTGATTCTTCCCTTAAGTGGAGGTTGGACAGCTTTATGATTCAATAAAACCTCTTGTTATTGTGTCCATCATAATATTTCTTTCACAGGCTCCAGAATGTATTGGACACTGATGGTGTGTAGATTTGTGCGGTCCACTCGTGTCCAAGTTGCGAGCGCAGTTATCTGTACAGGGACTATGGTTCCATTCAGCAGTAAAAAAGTGGATTTTATTGTCACAGAGTTGGACGATACTTGGGATGGAGATGGTCGGACCTTTCTGACGTGCCTGGTGGGGCGTCTGCCGACCATGTGTACTGTGTCTCAACCAACAAATATTTGCTGTGATGTCAATAGCATTTATTTGCTCAGTTGGTAAAACTGCCAGTGGGCAAAACTTTGACGCTGCATTCAAACTCCCAGGTCAGAGTCCTGGGAACCAATTAGAAGACATTGTTGGAGCAATAGATCAAACAATGGATACATTAGCAAGCTGTGGTGTTCAGGTTGCTTAGTTTCCTTCTCTTCTGGAGTGAAAAATAAGTCTGAGTTTGTGAAATGTGTGTTTACTGAACTTCTATACAGTTACGTAGCCACAAGGCACGGTGGATATGCCCGTTTATGACAGACAGCACTGACATATCCACACATGTGATGCAACTGTAGACCCTCCTGTGTCACTATCTGACTCACACATGCTGGACGTGCACCCACACAGTTCATGTATTTTTTCCATGTGCAAGAGAGACCATGTGCATAAAGAGTTGGAGGGAGGGAGGGAGGGAGGGAGAGAGGAAGGGAGGGGTGTGTCTCCAGAGAAAGGAGGGAGCTCAGCCTTGTACTCCACAATGTGTGTGTGGACCCATCAGCTCTACTTCTCCATAGCTGGATCAGGAGTGTCGCTGAGGAAATGGCTTTAAAAACACTCAACTTTGATGTTCTCCTGCGGTCGCCGCTTGTTTTGTACTGGAGGAACGATGCCCAAACCCACCGAGGACTGCTTCAGGACGCCTGTCTGTGCGCCGTGAGGACCCCGGTGTGGTGTTGAGGTGCAGGACAGAGATCACCAGATCAAAAGATCAGCGGCATGTTTGGATAAAGTAGGAGAAGCTTAGTGAGGAACCACAGAGGGAGGCTGAGCCAAAATGAGTTTACCAAATAACTGCATGTATCTGTCCCCTTCGGCCCAAGATCGCCACTTCAAAGTGAGGAATGGGAACATCTGCGGGTCACCGTGTGCTGTCAACCGGCCCATCGACATCGTGCAGAAACGCAGGCGGTAGGCCACCAGATGTGCTTACGCAGATGCTCCAGATGCAAAACTCTAAATACACACAGCTGTGTAAAGTTTTGTCAGAGATTAACAGTAACTTTTGCTGAGTTTGAGATTTATTCTGAATGTCCGTAACTCAGAGTTTGTCCTGATTAACTGTCTGATATATCGTTAAAATCCGACACTTTCATCACAACTATTTCTAATTTTGGTCTGTGTTGATGTTAAAAGTATCCGCAGCATCAGAAAAAATGGTTTTCAAAGTAAGTCCGATTATTGGGTCCAAATGAAAAGTATTTTTAGTTAGCATTTGAACTGGGGCAGCAGTAACCACACACCCAGAGCAGTAATAGTATGTACCAGTGGTCTTTTTCATGTCTTTAACTCATCTGTTCATTACAGTTAATTGCTGACAACAGTTATCTGTTACCAAAACAGCAGAACAAAAAAAAACATCAAGCAAGAGACCTCTATTTACATTTAAATGTGCTAATGAATTGGTGCTGCACTAATATGGGGGTTTGTGTGTGTTTCTGTGTGATCGAGGGCTCAGCTGAGTTTTCTAAAAACTGGTTTTGTGGTTGTAAAGGTTGGTTCTATGTAAATGTCACACACATGGTTTCTGTAGCTGAAACAGTGTCCGCTGGCTTTGGAGTCACGAAAGAAAATCTGACTAAATTTGCAGCTGGTCATTCACAAACGTACGGTGACATCAGCCTTGGCAGGCAGGGAGGGTGCGCAGGACGCCTTTAAAATGTCAGCCCGCTTAAAAAATAAGAAGAAAAACCCTTCAAAGGGAGCTAGCTAATGAACACAGATGTATTTATACCCCTGATGGAGCAACCGCGTGTGAACTAACTCTTAAAAGAACAGAAAATGTCGTTGCCAACCACACTTTTAAAAAAAAAAACACCTTTACTGACCATGCTGCCTTTTTCATACACAAAGCTTCTTTTACCACCATAAATTTGAAGCTTTTACGGCTTTCACTGCAAACTATTGTTCATTTCTGGAATTGTCCTTTCTAATACAAATTATATCGATATGAGTCCTGCACACGATTTTTTAAATGATCATTTTATCTTTGATTACCACCCATGTTTCAAAGCATCAGTATTGCAGTGTTTACCGTGTAATAAATGTTTGATGTTGGGTAGCTGTTGCATGTTCAAGAGATTTTGCCTGCTGCTGCTGCTGCCCCTGTTCCGTGCACCCAGCATTAAAATGCAGTATTTTTGCTGATTATACTGCATTTAGAAAGCTTCTAACAGCAATTTTACGGACATAAATGGAGAAAATTGGATGCAAAAGGAGTAAGAACTAAATTAATACAGTCCATACAATAATACTTCCCGGACTTATTATTATTATCGTTCTTATTAGTACTGCTCCAAGTGTCCCATTAACTTTATTAACCGATTTGATGTTGGTTTAATTTCAGGTTTCACTTTTGACTAAACTATCAGTTCAGTCTGTGCAGGTATTGGCTTTCACTCTGCCTGTCTGTCTGTCTGCCTGCCTGCCTGTCTGTCTGCTGCCTGCCTGCCTGTCTGTCCTGCCTGCCTGCCTGCCTGCCTGCCTGCCTGCCTGCCTGCCTGCCTGCCTGCCTGTCTGTCTGCCTGCCTGCCTGTCCTGTCTGCCTGCCTGCCTGCCTGCCTGCCTGCCTACCTGCCTGTCTGCCTGCCTGTCTGTCTGCCTGCCTGCCTGCTGTCTGTCTGTCTGCCTGCCTGCCTGCCTGCCTGCCTGCCTGCCTGCCTGCCTGCCTGTCTGTCTGCCTGCCTGCCTGTCTGTCCTGCCTGCCTGCCTGTCTGTCTGCCTGCCTGCCTGCCTGCCTGCCTGCCTACCTGCCTGTCTGCCTGCCTGTCTGTCTGCCTGCCTGCCTGTCTGTCTGCCTGCCTGCCTGTCTGCCTGTCTGCCTGTCTGCCTGCCTGCCTGTCTGCCTGCCTGTCTGCCTGTCTCAATAGTTCAGAAGTGAAACTTGACCTTTGTCGGCATCCCCGCTGGTTGGCCAACCTTCTGGGCCTCCCTCCCTATCAACTCAAAGTGACATTACACACAGCTCGCTCTCGTTATACATTAGGTCAAAGGTCACTTTGAATTGTGACATAATGCGAAGATTGAGTAACGTCAGATTCCACTGGATCGTTTCATTCATATCTCCATAGACACCATAAATCACATCATTAATTAACAGAGAGAAATGGGATAGGTTGAATGTAAAGATCATATGGGACCAAAATTTCACTTCCCAGTCCACACTGGTAACACAGGCGTATGGATCGCAGTGCAAATGTTGTCGTAGTTCCTTTATACTTGTTTGTTATTATGTGGAAAAACATAGCTGCAGGAGGAGTGTTGGGCCTGGGAACGATTGCAAGGCCTGGGAGCTGGATGGGTCACTGCTGCAATGAAACACTCACAGAACCACAACTGACGCAAGCAGACGTGTGATTGTGTGTAAACTCACTGCTGGGATGGTGGATGGAGAGGTATCCTGACATTTGTGGTTTCTGCTCCAAGCAAGACAGATAGAATCCTCTCAAGAGGCTGTCGTCCACCTGCAACTGTTACTACTTCAGCCACTTCAGGGTTTTACACACACACACACACACACACACACACACACACACACACACACACACACACACACATACTCAGAGGTTCCAAGAAGGAAAGATCGTGAGTGGGAGGGTGTTTAACTGCCTCTGTGTCTAATTCAGGCCTTTAAATTGAAGTTGTTTAGAGGAATATCTTGGCATGTAAGTTTTTTTAGATAACTAGGTACCGATGCCAGCTGAGGTGGTTCAGGTTGAAGATGTCCTCTACTTATCTCTGTGGGGAGGTGATTCAGACATGTCTGGGAAGAGAACCCAAGACCCAGGACAGATTAGATGTCCTAGTCTAGCTCTAGAACACCAGGGTAGCGTCCCAGGGAAGCTGGAGGATCATCACCGTCTCTTCCCATAATTATACTTAGCTCAAATTAAATGTGTGGAAATGTATATAAAGACCATATAAAATGCAGGGATTTTTAAAGTACTGAGGTTGAAAAGAAGTATCATAGTCTTTAGTAAGCTGACAGATGACAAAGAAGGGTGGGGGGGATAAGTGACGTAGCCTGTTGTTTCCATTATGTCACCACCTGCAGCAGTGACTGCTCAGGTGTCTTTTAGCTAATCAGAGGAGGAAGTTGCACAATTGTTCTCAATCGCTATATTAAAAAAGGCACCAATTAGTTCCATATGAGCATGATTAGAGGAACACTCGGCACAGTGTGTGTGTGTGTGTGTGTGTGTGTGTGCTCTGCTTCCCCTGAAACAGCCTGTCCAGTGCACCAGTGTGATGTAAGGTGGTTCAGGTTCGATTTTTTTCTGGTCGATTCTGTAGCCAAATCTAGATCTGTGTGTGTGTGTGTGTGTGTGTGTGTGTGTGTGTGTGTGTGTGTGTGTGTGTGTGTGTGTGTGTGTGTGTGTGTGTGTGTGTGTGTTCCTTGGTGCTTCTCTCCCCGAGTGTTATCCTCCCAGCCAGTTTCTAATGATATTAATGCTGATCAACCCCTGTATAGATTTTCCCCGGCTGGATGGACAGAGCTAATCACTTCCCATAGACTCCATGATCAATACCTGTTTGCAGGAGTGAATCAAATTTTGAGGTAGCCTGCACATTTAACTCCTTCAGCACTACACAGGTATTATTCACATTTATGCCTGGTGATCACTGCGGTGGTCTTAAATGTGTTTCATCTTTAAGTTAAAGACCAACACAATGTTTCTCTCACCATTTCAGCCTCTCCTTTTCCCTCCCGTGTCACACACTTCCAAACAGAGGTGTGCTGTTTTCAAAGGCACCAGTCCTCACTCCGCCTGTAGGTCAAAGGCTGTGCAGAAAAATAATAAACACAGCAGCTGTCTTGACTCAGTGTAACCTTCCCCCTTGGCTATATTTAGAATGACATAAGTTGCTCAGAGATGAAACACTGCCCTGATATCAGATAGTGACGTTGGAGAGTGATCCACAGCGGCTCTGCAGGTGATTTTAGAGGTGGCAGAAGAGCTTCTTCTGCCTTGGCTGAGGTGCAGTGATCATCCTGAGTCAGGGTGGCTGTATTCAGTAGGATCAGAACCTTCATAGATAAATAGGTTAGTACATCATGAAACTACTAATGAGGGTAGATGTGGGATACCAGTCATCAATGAGTGAAGGGATGATAGAGGTTATCATATGGCTGGAGAACACAGTGGATCAGAGCGTTGTTTGGGGTTGTTTTGCTGCTTTAAATGTTCCAGTGGCATTAGTGATATGACTAGTAATTAAGAGATCCGGTATGGAAATCTGATCCAGCACCAGTGCTCCAGTACCCACAAGGCCAACAGATACAAAACATGTTGTTTTCTGGTGTCTTTCACACAGGGACAAATACGCATTATTAATGAAACACTGGAATACATGTCGATGGTTTGGTAATTCTGTTGCAGGGTGACTGGAGAGAACTGGTTCTGATCCAGTGGGGCTGTTTAAAATAATCTAAATGGCCAGTTGAAATCTAACGGCAGGATTTGAGCCTTGGACGTTTGCTGCTGTGATTTGCACAGATCTTACGCAAATAACGCTCTGCTTGTTAAGCTCCGCTCATGTCTTGGTGAGCAGTCCTGGGCCATGAACATCTAATCACACACACACACACACACACACACACACACACACACACGGGCCCCACACAGTGACAGTGTGAGGAAAGGGGTATTTGGCAGACAGTTGGAGGGGGAAGTAGGTTGTTTTCCTGCTGTTTTTAGATCAAATGTACGCTCAGCCTGAGGCGTGAGGCAAATAAACCCGCTTTACCCCGTGAACTCGCTCTTTCTCACACTGACACAGGTTTGTTCTCCAACAACTAATTTGTCCATTTCCCTCCTCAAATATTAAATCAGGCTGTACTTTTCTAAATTCATAGCTAGCTTTCTGTTTTAATTTGCTCCTACCTTCTCACCCTTTGGATTTTCCCAGGCCACTCGAACAATTCCCACAGTGCAATCAAAGAAAACCACAATGACCACATCACATCTGGCCACCATGTTTCCCTCCTCTGAGTTATTGTCCCATGCAGAGCACATCGTCAACATACAGGCCTTTGAAATGGTTGTACCGGCCTTTTCTGATTCATAGAAGAAAGTCAGTGCCACATTTTTTTGACCACATAATTCTTAAATGACTATTTATCAGTATTATAAAATTAAAATTCAGTAACGCAAACACAACACATCGTCTGCCACGATTAAGTGGGAAACTTGGTGTCAGTATTTAGTTTCGAGGCGATGAGATTCAAAAATAAACATCCTGGGAAGAAGTGGGAAGAGTGTCAAGGGACGTGCGTGTGTGTGTATGTGAGAAAAAAAATAATAAAACAGAGTTAAAGACAGAAAAGGGAGCTGTTGTTTGCGTCAGAGACATTGAGAACAATGCTAGAAGCAGGAGGCAGCTCAAGGTCAACCTGTTATGTGTGACGGAGCCGAGGCAGACGCCAGCCTGCTGCTCTCTTTGTCTGCCTGCTTGTTTAAAGGAAGTTTTGCCTGGTTTTACAAAGAGTGGTAATGCCGCTATTTTATGTTTAATTTACCGTGTTTTTTATATATCCTTGCTATTGATGTACCCAAACCAACTATAATTATAACACTAAGCTAAATCTCCAAAGGATAAACTGGTCTAAGGGAAGGAAAACAGTTTAAATGTCTTTATTTGCAGACACTCCTTTGTCCACAAATGTATTTGTTCTGAGATGCATTCAATGTGTTTATATTTAGATGCATCATTATATTTTGTATTAGACTGTAGGACTCTATTCACTGTGTTTTTATATATTTCCGTCAATAGATGGCGCTGTTTCGTTGTGGCTGAATGAGCGGCTACGGTGGATTCTGAATGAAAATGAATGCCATTGAACACAAGCTCTGCTGAGCAGAGGCTGCGGGGGGAAACGCTGGTAACAGATCAGGGATCAGCCATACCTGGCTTCCCTTATGTTTGCATCAATTCCAATGGTAACCAAAGTAAAAAATATGATGTCGTTTTACTGGATCGACATGCACAGCAAGGATCCATTTGGCACAGTGGGCGAAAATATTCCTCCTTCATCATTTGACCGAAAGGTATGAAAATAAATCACCTTCCTAGATGGCAGAAATCAGCCCGTGCGACCGTGTTGACGTCAGAACCCTCACAAGTCTCATCATTCCCTAATTCCTGGCAGGCAGGTCTATTCTTAGCTTCTGACGTCACCGGTCTCTCGTGATCGAGCCTCGTCACGGTCGGAAGGGTGGGTGCTAAAAGTTGGGTCAGGTTAATTGCCGGCGGGGGTGTCTGTGTTACTGTCGAGGTAAGTCCCGCTGCCCCACTGTGCCGCGTCACACCAATCAGGCGGCAGATGCTGAGCCACATCACGGTGCTGGATACAGCCTCCCTCTGCTTAACCCCAGCACTTCATCCACCTCTCTCCCACCTCTCTCTCCTCTCCCTCGCTCCCTCCGCTCTTGTGAATTGATTGGATATTTCATTCAACATCGATTGCATAATAGCCACCTTTCATTTGTCGGGCAGAGCTATTGCTGGAGCACCGGAGGCAAACCGAGCTAAAAATATACTCAGAGGCAACACTCCAGTGCTCAGTTGGTGCTCTGCTTTTGAGGAAGGAGAAGTGTAAATTCATTTACACAATTGTGACGCGTACATTACAGCGCCTGAAAATCTCTTTTACGGTGAATTTAGCAGGAATCATTTCTCATAGAGCAGAGATATGGGATATCCTTTGCGCTTGAGTTTAGGTCAGAGGGGAAATTAATTTGAATTGGTTTCGCTCATCTGTGTCACTGGGGGAGTGAACACCAGTATCAGATGAGTCTGAGCCGAGACGGTCCCGCTGAATTAATATGGATCGCACCGAAGCTCAAAAACCCACCATCCGTTGAGGGGAATCATCCTCACTTTGATTAATTGGAGCGAGTGCGAGTCTAAAGGTTGTCTTTGCTCTTTTGTGTTATACATCAACTATGTTTCATGGAGTGGGAAGTGTGTTTGTGGCCTGCATGAACCCTTGAAACGTCAACATTATAGACTGATTTCATCTTTGTCCAGTTAAAAAAGGAGAGACAAGTTGAGTTCTGACTGGGCTGAACCCAGCTGGGGAAAGGAATATTCGATAAAATGCATCTTTGCTCATAAATCAAGAAGAAAGCAAATCTATTTTTAAATGATCTTCATAGACATGAAGTAGCTCAGATATGGGGGTGTCCTTCAGCGTGGTGGCTGTGATAGGGTGATTGTAAGAACGGTGGACGGGTAAGTAGTTCTGCTGACGTACCGAGCGTCAGCTTGACGTCACAGGGAGGTAAAGATGTGTGCCCGCCTGAATTTGATTGCAAGAAAGGCAGTTAAAACAAGGTCGCCTGTTTGAAAGGGGAGTATGTTTGACCGTAGCATTTTCATGCGCTTAAATTCTGTCATTATGTATCTGGGTTTATACCTATGCAACATTGTCATTGTCCTTTTTTCTGCACTATAGATCCACATTAGACGAGTCAGGAGATTTGATTTTATTCAGGTTTCAATGTTATTGACTCTAGTAGGCTAATATGGTTGTATATACAGTAATACAGATCATATATACTGTAGATCTTATTAGCAAAGTAGTACATTAGCAACAGGTCTGGCAGTATGGACACGTACCCCATCCATCCATCCATCCATCCATCCATCCATCCATCCATCCATCCATCCATCCATCCATCCCTCCATCCATCCACCCATCCATCCATCCATTCATCCATCCATCCATCCATCTTCTGCCTCTTTTCCCTTAGTGGGTTTCATATGAGTCTAATAAAGATTAAACCGTTCTGTTTGTGATCTTCTCTCTTTGTAGTTTTGATGTGGAGAATGGCCTGTCAGTGGGGCGCAGTCCTCTGGACTCTCAGACCAGCCCAGGTTCTGGTCTGGTTCTTCAGGCCAACTTTCCGCACAGCCAGCGGCGCGAGTCTTTCCTCTACCGTTCGGACTCCGACTTCGACCTGTCCCCCAAAACTATGTCCCGCAACTCATCCACTGCCAGCGACCTGTGAGTATTTTGAAGATTCTCTCACTATGGTTCGGTTTTGATGGCACAGTAGGGGACAATGTGATATCAGAGAGCTGGTTCTGTTGATGAATGTCTGTGTTACTGTAAAGAACAGAACAGAATGACGTAAGCTAGAATCCAAAGCTAGGAAAATAACATTTAGGTGTAGATCTCAGATTTTCAACAACGCCATTCTGCCTGTGTACAAATGTAGACTTCTGTGTGCAGCTAGCACTTTATTTGATGCCAGAATAAAAATGAGGTCTCAGCCACCAATAGCTGTCGCTGGTTTGCTTTGAAGGGAAGATGGACTGAAGCACTGGGAGGTCAATTGGCCACCTCGGTGAGACAAGTGTGAAGACTGCTGTGATTTTAGTTGCATGTTGTGACCTTGAGCTTCGTCAAAGTTCTGCCTCAGCACACAGTAATGCATGAACGCTGCTTCTGAGTCCATAAACACATGTCAAGTGTTTACAAGTCTGCTTTCAGAGTTTCAAGTGCATTTGTCAAGAAATGATATTTTTTCTTGCTTACACATAATAAAAAGATTTTACCTTGATCTTATTTTCTACATTCATCTTGTGACCTTTTACCATTTTAATAGTTGTCTGTGTTTTTGTAGACATGGAGAAGACATGATCGTGACTCCATTTGCACAGGTTAGTCTCTTTATGTATATCTGATGTCTCAACGTAGCCCAAAGAGAGCCAAAACAATCGATGCACTTCTCTTAGTCTTTGCATAAAATTAACCACACAGTTCGACCATCATCATAGTTGTAACAAGCATGTTTAAGCTACAGAATTAGGGGATGGGGATGTCATTTGGTGTCATTCATGGGCGTTTATCTTCTCTATGGTGAAGGCTTGAAGTTGTGTGTTAAAAGTTTAATGAATGTCGTTATTTGAGTCACGTCTCCATTTTTTGCGTTAGGTTCTTGCCAGTCTCCGAACAGTGAGGGGTAACTTTGTTGCCCTGACGCATCTGCAAGATCGCGTAGGAAACAAGTAGGAACAAGAGGGTCGATGGGATTTTTGACTCTGTGTTCTTATTATTAAAGTCATGTTTCATATGTTTCTTGTTTCAGGAGGCAAACCGGCAGTAACCAGCCACCAGTGTGTAAGCCATGTGTCACAGGTCAGTATATTATCACTATAACGAAGCATTTTGATGGATGTCAAGCTTGTAACTGCCTGATTCTTTTATTTCCTCGGAGTCACCTGACAAACTATAATCGTGCACTTTTGCAGAAGAGCCTTGCCCGAAACTGGCACTAGAAACGCTGGAGGAGCTGGACTGGTGTCTGGATCAGCTGGAAACACTGCAGACTCGGGACTCTGTCAGTGAGATGGCATCCAACAAGGTTAGATGGACTCTGACTCAAAGTGCCGTCTGGTTTTCAGAGTCTTAGCTTATTATTCGTGGAGACCAGGTCGTGTTGGTGTCGATGGTCTCGTGTAACCTGTCAGGGGCTTTTCACATTCAAAGGTTTGACATAAAAATATGTGTTATCTGGCCGAGATGGAAAAAGTCAGCTGAGGATGAGAAGGACAGTTTCCCCCGATGTGGCTACATGCACTTAATTAGGAGCCGCCGTTGTGTGTTTTGACACATGGGACATCAGCGAGGCTTCACAAAACCCCTCATCAAAAAGAAATGTCCTTTTCCTCTGAAAGAGTTAAGCAGAATTTCTCATGCATCCCTGTTTCCTGCTCTCGCTCTTGTGTGGCAGTTACTCTCAGACCTCCTCCGTCTCCCGTCCAGCCAATCACATCCCTCTCCTCCATCCAGCCCCTTAAGCCCGTGTCTCTGATTGGACAGGGAAGGTGGTGGGGGTCCTCTCAGCCTTTTTTCCCTCTCCCTCTGTTCCTTAATGTTTCTCATTGACAGTATGTGACAGTTGCATGGGCGACTGCAGTCACACCCTTTCTCCCCCCAAAGGTAGATCACGTTGCCTTTCTCCCAGCTCTACTTCACCCCACTGTCCCCCTCAGATTGGTCTGCTCCCCCCCCCCCCCCCCCACCTCCAGGACAGCACACGAGACACTGGGGACTTTCATTTCCAAACAGGCTCCCTGTTCTATTCAGTTCCTCTCCACTGCTCTGCCCTGGCTGCAGCGTGGAGCAGAATGTTTGGGATTTTACTGACCTCTAACTTCAACATGTGCCGGTCGTTATGTCTGCGTCGGCTCCCAGCGTTTGTCTGTTCTTACAGGTGAGGGACAGACTCTTGGCTTGTTTACACCTGCATGTGTTGAGCAGCCCTGGAAGCGTTTGTAGCTAAAAGTTGAGTGAGTCTTGCTGTCAGGTCTGTCAATGGACTGAATGTTCAGGTTGTGAGCATCCGTCTATGCATTTAGACTTTGTGTGACTGTGTACATGTGACAGAGAAAAACAGACTGTTAGCAGTTTCCCCTTTGTTTAATTTACAAGAGCAGCAACATGTTGCATGTCACGTGTAAATGGGTTCCTTTCAGTGCAGTAACAGCAGCAAACCCAGAACAGGGAAACTGCTGAGAATATTTCAGGAATCAGTCTGCATGTATGTTTTTGTGCCTGTATCGTATAGTAAGTGTGTAGCCACTGCAGCATCACTCTCTCACACAGATCCCCTCCCCGCTCCCTCAGCCACCACATGGTAGACCTGTTACATAACCAGTGTGAAAGCTGCCGCTGTAATAAAACTCAAAGGGAGCACTCAACACTTTTTAAACTCCTGGCATGAATATACCTGCAAATGTGTGTTTGCTACCAATGTTGCAGATGTATGAGTCTGTCTTATTAAGAAATACGCATTTTAAAGAAGTTAAAGATGAAAATATGTTGAGAAAGAATATTATTATCATTTTAGTATATTAGGCTAATGACCTTGCCTGTCTATTACTTATTACTCATTCATATTTACTTATGTAGCTCAGCGAGACTTCTAATAATCACTAGCATTTACTCATGCGACACACTTTTACAGTTTTGTATTTAAAAGTCTACCAGCACTAAACACATCATTGTTTTGTTCTCGTTGTTGTTGTTGTGTGTGCGTGTGTGTCTCTACACAGTTTAAGAGAATGCTAAATCGTGAGCTGACTCAGCTCTCAGAGACAAGCCGGTCAGGGAATCAGGTGTCGGAGTTCATCGCTAACACCTTCCTAGGTGAGTTTCTATTAAATGCTGACAAAAGCAGTAAAGGTGTCAGCTGTGATGTTTTTGTTGTGGTGTCCTGGACCAAAATGGAAAAACCTTTTTGGACAGAAAGGTTTAAGAGCATTAATACATTTTATGGTTGGTGACGTAAGTGTAGGGGTAAGATACTTTAGGTTATCTAAAATACCGTGAACAATTTTTATCATTTAATGTCTTTATCATCGGGACTATTTTTTTAATAAAGGGGCTCAAAGGGACAAAAGAGATATTTTAAACAGTAAAAGGGGGCTTAACTGTTTCTGAAAAAAGAGAAATGACTGTCAGGCAGCATAGAGATGAAGCAAAAAGAGGAAAATTTCCTGAACAGGTGCACTGCGTCCATCAACATTCCCAGATACATGGTGTGGTGTTGTCGTAGCAACAGGGTGCCATATCTAATATATTATTAGACAGGGTGTTGCATCAGTGGGGGGCTCAGTCTTCAGCAGCATTGGCGGCAGGATGGAGGTCCAGCCGAACAAGGATGGACCTGTCAGTCGGGTACCGTTTGGACAGGGGAGTCTTGGCTTTGAGCTTGACGGCATTTGGGAGTGAGGAAGAGGAGGCATTGTCTGAGAGGTGAGAGGGGCGTGCACGCTCATGCACGCTCCCACCGAGGTCCCTCTGCGTCCATCAGCTGACATCGGCACGTGTGACACCGAACGTCTGGATAATCTGCTTTCATTTAACGGGCCGTGTCCATAAGAAAGCCAGATGTGCAATGCTGAGGACCCGAAGTGAAACCGCTGAAACGGGACGACTTTTCCCACAAATGCGGATGAGTCATTGTCGACACCGTTGGGTCTGCAGGAACGTCAAGCGTACGCTGAAACTGTCGAGGGAAGATGGCGTTTTTGATTATGTTTTCCCCACCGTTTGCATGAAGGATGAAGTCTTCACTTTGGACTTGAACCGAAATCTCAGTCCTGTAACTGACGGACGCTGCTCTGAACTCACGTTTGGATAAACCAAGAAACACTTCATCACCAAGCTCATGGTCGGACTCAGCTCTCAAGAAGATCTTACCCATCATTCTTAGCAGCTTAACACTGACGTACTAACTCAGTTTTGCTCTGGTAATAAAGATGGTAATGTCACATTTGTTTTCATTTTCCTGTTTTCAAAGGATATAAATTGAAATCCCAGTATTTTGTGAAATGAAGATTAGAGTTAGGGTTCTGTGTAAATGTATTAGCAGAAAAGCACGATTGGACAGTTATTTAACGGTACGCCTCTATGTGATTTTGTTCATCACAGAAAAACAACATGATGTGGAGATCCTGTCTCCACCGACAAAAGAGAGGGAGAAGAAGAAGAGACCAATGTCACAGATCAGCGGTGTGAAGAAGGTCATACCGAGTTTAGCATCTGTCTCCATCCCTCGCTTTGGAGTCAACACTCCACAGGAAAGTCAACTGGCGAAGGTGGGCACACACACACACACACGCACACACACACACACACACACCACACACACACACACACACACACACACTCCATGCCTTAAATTTGAACCCTCCTTTCCCTGCAGGAGCTGGAGGAGATAAATCGTTGGGGTCTGGACATGTTCAAGATATCTGAGTTTTCTGGAAACCGTCCTCTAACAGTGATCATGTACTCAGTCTTCCAGGTACAACGGATATCCAATAATGCAATTATCTAATTTAAGTAGTATTATTGTGGTTGCAGGCACACCTTCGGTAACATTTTAACCATCATGCGAGATGAGAAATAAATAGAAATAATGTTTCTTCTGACACTTTCTGCTCACACTTCAGGAGCGAGATCTTTTGAAAACCTTTAAGATCCCAGTGGGCACATTTGTCACCTTCGTGATGACTTTGGAGGACCACTACCATGGAGACGTAGCTTATCACAACAACATTCATGCAGCAGACGTGGTGCAGTCCACCCACGTCCTCCTTTCCACTCCTGCCTTAGAGGTGAGCTCTCACAGGTTTCACGAATTTCAGAATGCAGCTAATAATTTCTGCAGAGTCAGCGCTTGTTTGAAAGTTATTTTAGTGGCAATTTTAAAGAATATGCGTCTGTTTCATGTTTATTCCAGGCAGTCTTCACAGATCTGGAGATCATGGCTGCTCTGTTTGCTAGTGCCATACATGATGTCGACCACCCAGGAGTTACCAACCAGTTCTTAATAAACACCAGTAGGTCTTAGCTCATAACAAATTAATTAGAATTTAGTTTGCAAACTAACAACGGATTATCTCACACTGTATCTCAATCTCATCCTGTATTTGGTAGGTTCAGAGCTTGCATTAATGTACAATGATGCTTCTGTTCTGGAGAATCACCACCTGGCTGTGGGCTTCAAACTGCTGCAAGAAGAAAACTGTGACATCTTTCAAAACCTCAGCAAGAAACAGAAAGATTCTCTCCGTAAAATGGTGATCGACATGGTGAGATTTTGGCGTCCCCATGCCCAGAGATTAGAGAAAGTGGTGACAATTGGAAACTTGAAACATGCAGAATCGTAATCCTGGTGTCTAATAAATAATGTACAGACCTGCTCATGCTGAGCTGTGGTGGTCCCCATCAGGTGCTGGCCACAGATATGTCCAAACACATGAACTATCTGGCAGACATGAAGACAATGGTGGAGACCAAGAAGGTGACCAGTCTGGGAGTGCTCCTGCTGGACAACTACTCTGACCGCATTCAGGTGGGAAGGCCTCCTCTTCATATCCTGATAATTATATCAAAGTGCATGTTCCACTGGTTGGCCTTATTGTTGGCTACGGTTTTGATTTAATAAAAAAAGTATCTAAATCTTATTTGAGATTTATCAGTATTACAAGACACGAGCCTCCATGCGCTGATGGTCATTTGCTTCCCTCTGCTGGTGTGATGTTGTTACTGCATCAGAAACGTATCGTAATCGCCAGTGAACTTAAATGATCATTGTACCTCTTTTTTCCTCAGGTTCTGCAGAACATTGTCCATTGTGCTGACCTGAGCAACCCAACAAAACCGCTGGAGCTGTACAGAAGGTGGACGGACCGTATCATGAGGGAGTTTTTTACACAGGGAGATCGGGAGCGGGATAAAGGCATGGAGATCAGTCCCATGTGTGACAAGCACAACGCTTCCATAGAGAAGAGCCAGGTATGAACTTCTGACATAAAGAGGAGACATATAAAAGAAAAGAATGCTGAATATCAACATTTTGTCCTCAAATACTGTTCACTTCATTTGGCTTTTTAAAAACCGTTTGTTGTAAATATGGTTTTAGGTGGGCTTCATCGACTACATTGTCCACCCTCTTTGGGAAACCTGGGCCGATCTGGTGCATCCAGATGCTCAGGAAATCTTGGACACGCTGGAGGACAACAGAGAGTGGTACCAGAGCATGATCCCCCGCAGCCCATCACCTTCCAGCCCTGAACACGACGCAAAGGGGTCAGGAGGAGGGGCTGTAGCAGCGGGAGAGGCCGTTCCTTTAGGAGGTGGAGGGGACAAGTTTCAGTTTGAACTCACTTTGGAGGAGGAGGAGGAGGATGAGGTGGAATCTGAGCTGGAGAGCCAAAAGGAGTCAGGTGAGGAGTGGCACCAGGATTCCCCTCCAGCCTCCTCGCCAGACCCCTGCAGGTACCGTCCCCCGTCGCCTCACCCAGTGCGGACCATGAACCGGATTGCCATGTCGGTGCAGAGCCCACACAGGCTGCGTGGGTCAGTGGGGCAGGAGAGCACCGACAGGGATGGAGAACTGAACCAGGAGAGGGAGGGGGTGGAGCACCCGCGTACGGGCACATAACAGCCAGCACGATCTACCCAGCCCTGGAAAGTGCTGGTGGGATTGAGACGGAGGCAGGGCACGCCTTAACAGATAATGTCTGTAAAATGATTACAGTCCCTTTACACTGGAGACACCCTCCCTGCAGAACAGAGGGGCACTCCCCTCTCTTTTAATTTATGTTTTAGAATTGAATTTAGTCACTCTGTGTGTGGCTGATTGGCCCGTTTGTCTGGCCCTGCTTCATGGTAGCTTCAGGTCCCAGTATGCTGAATAACTGGGAGGGAGGATGGATCAAAACGGTGATGATGATCTTCTCCAGAGGAAGAAGATCCTCCCTGAACCGTCTGGACATGAGCAGCTGAGGACTGAGGACATGAGGACTGCTCTGCTTTAACAGGGTCTTGGAAATTATTTTGCATCATGTTTTTCTTTATTTTTTTTAAAGTTTATTTTTCCCTCAAGAAGGACGCGGGTTATGAGTTATTGTTTATGTTTTGGTGATGTGCAGCAAATGAAACTATGGACGTAAGCCTCAGGGTATGGAGAGGAACGCAGATCTGATGTAGCATGGATGCAGAGGGTACCCCTGATCTGACCCTGGACCAGTCTGATGACCTCTGAGTCAGACCCAGCTGAAACCTGACTCGTATTTAATTCAAACCCTTTAAGAGAGACGGAAGCAATGGAATGATATTTATTTAAACCAGCTTCCCGCACTGCAGAGACTGGACACGGACACAGTCTCGCCACCTGAAGACACCATCTGTTTTTTTGTTCTTTTTTAGAAGATTTTAAATGGTGGTTTTAGGTTTTCCGAGCTGTTCCGTAAACATATGTTTCTGGTTTGGTCTGTGTTTGAGCTTTTAAATCAGGGTGCCTCCAGTCCGCTGTAGCACTTTACCCTCTCTGCCCTGCAGCTCTTCTGCTCCCACACACAAAGGGCTTCACCTGCCGTATGCCTACTACTCTCAACCAATCACATCTGCTGGGCTGCACTTTACTCTTTAATACTAATAACCTCCCCGAGTGCCCCAAAATCCTTTTCCTCGTCGTACCGCCGTCAATTTGTTTTGTTTAACTCGTATTAGAGACAAATTGCTCTGTTACCACTGGGTTTGCTTTGATGTTGTCTGACTACAGACATGAAAGGATCTCCCAGATTCACATTGAAGTGCTCCATGTACCTGCGCTCGACTGGGACGACTGTGAAGCGAACACACTAAAACCTGCCAGCCCACCACGCTGGACCTTTTTTAAAAACCATTTTGACCTGACAAATGTGTCAAAGTCAGAGACTTAGAAGCTACTTTTTACGATCCATGTCAACGTTATTCATCGTTCATAGTTGATGGGGTTTTTGTGCGACAGCGCGGTTAAAGGGCAGGAAATAGTCACGCACCACATACAGAAAACACGGCTCCACTAAAGTAGCCGCTCAGCCTTACACGTGAAAGCTTTTTTAAAAGAAATGTCCACATTCATCGAGAAAACTTGACATCACATATGTGTAAAATATAATTCACCGCGGTTTGTTGGTTGCAGATGCAATATAAACCCGAGTGGTTCTGGGTTTTTGTGTGTGTTTTCACCCCCAACTTCACACCTCAGATCATCGATAGACCAAACTCTCCGACTCTGGTCAGGTGACCCTTAAAGAGGAGCCACATCGAAGACAAAAACACGTTGAGGAATGTTCCTGAGATTGGGAGCAGATGTCTGTAAGCAGATGATTGTAACATGGACACGTTGGAGCGCGCCTCGTCCAGGGGACACCGACGCCGTCCTCCGTCAGCGAGCCTTTGCTGTTGATAACTGCCAACCTTCATGTTTTATGCTGTCTGTTCTCAGTCTGTGTCGTGCAAACGTCTGTATTTATTCTTACCCGTTGAGACAAAGTACTGTAATACTGGACATGATGTTTTGGAGCCTAAGAATCAAGTATAATTTACACGCATCTGCCACTCCAAGGTTCTTAGTCGAAGACAATTGTTTTCATTTCTTATTTTAAGCCAAAAGATTCTTGGGAGCACAGGGTGTTTTAAGCAGGAGGTGCCAATAAATTCTATAAAAATCAGGATTCTTAGATCCTTTCTTTATTACGTCAGATATACGAACGGGTTTCTAATAGAAAGATCAGAACCTTCGAACATGTTAGTGTGCTTTTACGTAGCTAATTTGCTGTTAGTTCATCTCCGTGCAGGCAGCAAACGTGGTGGCGTTGCTGTCGTGGTGTTCAGCAGAAGCTCCTGTCCAGCCTGACCGGAGCGCCGGTGCAGGCCGCCGGCTTCACCCCCTGAAAGCAAGGTCAGATACAACAGCAGCAGGTTTATCCCCACGTTCTGATGGCGTCTGCCGAGGAAGCCTCGCCTTCACGGTTCGAGTCACAAACATCACCTGGTAGAGTTGGCAGACCAGCTGGAAGAGGGACGACATGGCCTTGGTCTCACGCTCTGCTGTGTACTCCTGAAACCACAACACTCACATCCTTACCAGACCGGCCACATCGTTGTGCGACCTTTAATAAAGAACCCTGCAGCAGAATTCGAAGGGTTAGAACAGTTTTACCCCGTTGAAAGTGACCCAGGGTACGTGCAGGTGGGCGGGGCTCAACGCCCTGGTCATGGCAGCGTTGGCGTGCATCAGCCGGTGGCCCAGGCCTCCCTTCACACAGGAATCAAGGGTGGACCAGGAGACGGAGGGAGCGTACAGCTGGAGACACTGAGACAGCAGGACAGGGACGTCAGCCGCAGCTTTGAACCCGCGGGTTCCTGTTTGGGTTCCTGTTTGGTGTTGCAGACACTCACGGGCCGGGCAGCTGTGAGGGGGTCTGCGGCCGCCTCCATGCAGTAGATGGTCTGCAGGGACGAGGGTCCAGTCAAATGGACGATGCAGGCCTGGAGGACGGGATGGATCAGTCCACGCGAATTGTGTTTTTGGCATTCATTCTTTTGAAATGAGACACGGCGATAACCTCGATCATGTTTCCCAGGCACTCGGGCTCCCCACCCTGACAGACGAAGGGAGAGTTTGCTGACGGAACCTCCTGCAAGGGGAAGACACTCACATTTACCGGGGGTCCGTACTTTTTAGGCGTCCTCTGAAAGGTTCTCGGTACCTTGGTGTTTCCGTACGGCACCAGAGTCACGGTCATGATGTCCTGCAGCATGCTCCAGGTGGGGAAGAGCTGCTGGCTGATGAAGACTCTGCTGCCTGGACACAAACTCTGGTAATACAGGGTGACAGCAACAGGGGACACGGACCGGTCTGGCCCGGTGGCAGTCAGCTCCATACACTGCTTCTGGACCTGCAGACAAGCTCTTCTACTTAGGCAACAAGTGTCACTTATAGAGGCAAAATGAGATAACTAGAACCCAATGAGGGGACTGGCTTTTCAAACGTTTTTTTGTTTTTTTTGTAATGTTTTAAAATCTCTAATCACATAAACTAATTATGTGATTTGATCCTGAGATTCTGTCTCGGTCACATGAAGACCCACTGGTGTTCAATTTCCAGAGCATGACTCCCATTAAAGTTCAGAAGCTTTGAAAATTGTACTTTTGCTGTTCGCCATATGTGCATTGACCCTTTTTAACAATAATCAATGTCCCACGCTTTAAAAACATTTCTTACCTCGAACGAACAACATTATTTCACAAAGAAAAAAACAACTTTTTGGCCTTAAAATGTTACTTTCAGAAAACTTCAAGCCAGTGAGTGCGCCGTACTCACCCTACATTGGAGGGCTATCTCCAGGGACCGACACCACTGGGATGGAGGATACCGGCAGGCCGGTTTGGGATGAGACGCTCCGCACCGCTCAGGGCAGAGGAGCAAAGACAGCACCAGCAGCCCCCACGGCTTCATGTTGGACAACCAAACTGTCTACACTCACTAATGCAAGCCTGCTCCTCCCCAGAGCCGCAGTAATCATCATCTTCATCATCAACATCGCCGTCATCACCAGTGCTCCCTTCGCTGACCATCGGAAATTTGTCAATATCATCAGTATTTAAGAAATAAACAAGAATAACTTCTTTAAAAACATTTATTTGCTTATTTTTATCGCATCTATTGTGATCATTATTATGATTATTCAGTGATATATATGAAAAAGAAACTTATGCCGATACACAAAGAAAAAGAAAATAGGAGTTCCGAAATCCCGGGGCAGTAGCCCACATCTATAGAGCACCCTGCCGCCCCCTAGCGGCGGCGCTGGGTTATATACTCCTCATTCTCATTGTAAACCCGAAACTTCACAGTCGAGCAAAACGTTGTTGGCACTATAGGTAAAGAGTGGTATGAAATGCTTAAGATCGCGATTTATGTCACAGAAAATTGGATCCACTCCAAAAAGCTGATTCGAAACACAATGAAGACACAATTAAGCACCTGGTCGGATCGTTCCAGGTAGCTACTGAGCTATCTAGCTGACCACGGATTTATTTTGTTAGCATTTAAAAAAAACAAAAAAACACGTATTTTAGCAGTGACTGCTGCTTTGGACTATTTACTTTTAACTTCGCTGAAGACTTCGTGTCAAACTGGAGGATGTCGTACAGGTAGGAAGACTAATGTTCATAGGATGTGTCAATGCTGCTGTGCATAGAAGATGATTTTAATTCTGCTGATTTGTGGAAAGTTTCTTTAGAATTTATAGCAACATTTCACCTCAAGGCCTTTTGCATTTTGGGTGCGTGTGCGTGTGCGTGCGTGTGCGCTTTACTCACTTTACTCCATTAACCCTAAATTAAAACACAACCACTCATCGTCTCCAATTTATTCCATAATCTGAAAGTGCATACATGAACAATTCTGTTCTGTTTTTATTTTTAAACATCAAATCAATCATTTATCTTCTCTGATAAGACTCCTAAAGGAAACACAAGCTACTGCAGAACACCGGTACCCTATGGATTAATCCATACAGCAAAGAAACATTTACATTGACAGTATTTTCTCGAATCGTAGCAAGCTAATAACAAAGGACATTTGATGCATTCACATTTAAGGAGAAACACAAGTCCTCGGAGTCACAATGTAAAAATTAAAAAGTCAGAGTTACAGAAACAACATTTGAACTCTTACTAATTACTACAAGTATGACTGGACAGATAGAGGTATTTGATCATGTGCACGGCTCGGATATAAACCAGACCCTCTAGATATATTGTGCATTAGACTAAAACAATTACGCATTTGAAGTGAGATGGAAAACAGAAGCAGTCTCCCCAGAGTTGGTTGTTTTCTGCGTGTTTTGTGTCTGGCAGTAACCAAATCTCTTTATTGCTAATGTTGAATCAGGGCAGCTGTTCTAACTTTTTACCTGCACAATCTCAGAATCACCTGTTATAAACTCATCAGCTGTTCTCTAATTCACCAAAACCTCCACATCTCAACCTCGGTTACACAACTGAAAAACAAGCCTCGACTCTGTAATCAGGTACTTTCACAACAGGCAAATGAAAATAAAATGCTTTTTTTTTTTTACCGCCTTTTATGTTAAATATCATCTTACTGGCTGGATAAATGTCAAAAATCAACTGGTTTTGTTCTGCACAGGAGAGGTTCAGACGGCCACAAACAGAAACGTGTGCACAGACATTAAAAATGTGACTCTACACACTCGCTGTTCTAAAAGTTCACAAGAGATGCTTTATTTTTATTTTTATTTTTTCTCTCCTCACCTTTTTTCCACACCTGTGTGCAAATGGAAACTCCCCAGTGGAGCAGTTTAATCTGATCGTCACACTTCATTAGGTCTGTCCTGAAGTGGAACGTACGCATTTAAACTTCAAGTTCTAGATGTACTTTATTGATCAGAATATTATATATTATATACTTTAATGGTCAGGATTTTATTTATTATATACTTTATTGATCAGGATATTATATATTATATACTTTAATGATCAGGATATTCTATATTATATACTTTAATGATCAGGATATTCTATATTATTTACTTTATTGATCAGGATATTCTGTGTGCAATAAGTTGTGGCGGGACAGATGTCCAGGTGCTGCAGAGGCCGACGCATCCAAGGACGCCATCATTTTAGTCAATTCTTAGTTCTGTCGCCACAGATCGGAGGATATTTGGTAAAATTTGGCATTAGGTCCACCTGTCCCCAACCTGTCCCCAACCTGTCCCCAACCTGTCTTCAGCCTGTCTTCATGCTGTCCCGAACCTGTCCCCAAGCTGTCCGCAACCTATCCCTCACCTGTCCCCAACCTGTCTTCATGCTGTCCCCAACCTGTCCTCAGCCTGTCTTCAAGCTGTCCCCAACCTGTCCTCAGCCTGTCTTCAAGCTGTCCCCAACCTGTCTTCAACCTTTCCCCCACCTGTCCCCAACCTGTCTTCAACCTTTCCCCCACCTGTCCCCAACCTGTCTTCAACCTTTCCCCAACCTGTCTTCAGCCTGTCCCCCACCTGTCTCCAGCCTGCCCCCCTCCCGTCCCCACTCTGTCCCCCCACACTGTGTGTTGTGATTGACGGGTGATCTCGGTGATGTGCATTTTCAGTGTTTAGCACCAAAGATGGTCGCAAAGTAAAGACCCCCCCCCCCCAAAAAAAACAAACAAAAACAAAACAACATGTTTACAGCTGGTGATGGAATATAACTACCAGAAGTGGTATCAGAACAGTATCTCGCCGTAACGTCCTTCAGATGAGTCGTTGTGTGTTTGTATATGTAAACGGGGAAACTAAATCTGTTTAAATATTTAACTTGTGTCTTATATTCTCTTATAAAAATAGTTGGATTCACTGTCACCCACAGCTTCTCTCACAAAGTGCACCATAAAAAGAGTCCGGGGGTCCCGGACCCAGACAGGCCTGAAATGTAAACACTTTCAGTTCAAACATGCCCAGGTATCAAAAGAAGATCGTCAAATATAATCGTTTTATCCTAATTTCCTGAAATAGTCTTATTTGGTCCACGTTAGCTGGATTTGTTTCGCTACATACCTGCATAGTTCAGTCATTCTTAGTACAGGGGGGTGTTATATTTTATCTCTGTACCTTAAAACATTCAGTGCAAAACCAAAGGCAGGAAGTTGTTTTTCTATTATTTTCATTGGAGTTGATCTTTTAAGTTAATTCTTAAACGTGTTTATGAGTGAAGGAAGCCTCGTAGGTTAACCGCAGAATCGTCTTTTTTGTTTGTTTTTTTAAAAAAAAGCTCACCAGGATTCTTGTGCTGTTGTTGACATGCATCCACCGACACACAACTATGACTTTACCGCCTTGTTGCTACGCAACGTTGTGGCGACGCAAAGGATGGAAAAGGGGGCAACGCCGAGCCTTCTGTCGCTGCTCGTGGTTTTTGTGCAAAAACACCTCAGCCAACGCATCGGAGTCCAAACGGTTGTACTGTGTTCTGGATAAAGTGCTTGTGTGTCTCTGCAGGTTTTGATTAACACACCGCTCGCTCCGTGCGCGTAGTGTGTGTTTGCTGGGAACTGCAGAGTTGCATCCTGAGCTCAGGTTCCCAAAACCGCATCAGACGCCGCGGCTGGACATCGAAGACGCCGCTACCGTTTACGCAAAACTAAAAATCGTTTGAGTGTCGTTGGACAGAAAAATTTGTCCCACAAGATCCGTTAAATCTGGTCATAATCTGGTGCGTCACGAAAGTTGACGGTAGCTTAAATAGTTACGGGTGCGTGCTGTAAACTCCTGATTTGTTCAACGTTCGGATTCGAATCGTCGAGCTCTTGATAACGACAATATCTGATTGATGCTGCGGACGGTGGCGTTTTTGATCCCACATTTGTGACTCGTGTCGTCTTTGAAACTTGATTTTGTGTTTGTGTGTCCTGTAACGTCTCACCGGTGTTGGATTTTAGAACCCCTGAACAATGTTTGGTGTCGACGGCGTCGGTAACGGTGCTGATGCGCTGAAGCTTTGGGAAAAGCGCCATCAGGGTGGCGTGCTGGTGTTTCTCAGCTGGGCTGCTGGCTGAGAGCGGGCCAGGCCAGGGTTACATTCAGCTGCTGGTTGTGTTGGATCAGGGATGTGTGGCGATAGTGGAGGACCAGGTCCCTCAGCGAGGAGTACAGGTTGTAGGGCTCGGCAAAGCCGTACCCTGTGGACGTCCTGTAGATCATGCAGTGCTTCACATCCCCATTCACACTGTTATTGGAAAAAAAAGCCACGTTTTCATGCGCCGTCAGCAAAGATGATTAAAACCTGCAAATAATCACGTGACTCACACAACTGAGCAGGCAAAGGAGCCCCTTTGAGTCTGGCTGTCCCTGATCAAGAAGGTCCCGTCCCTTCGTCCCTTCAGCAGCTCCTCCGCCTCCTTCCGTTTCATATTCCCGACGTACCAGCTCCTCTCCTCCTGGTGGGTATCGTCTGCGAGGGTGTACGGGCTGGAGGATTTTACAAAGAAGAAAAAAACCTTTTATTGAGAGCTTGTGTTTATGGGGCTTTACTCAATTCACATTAGAAATGTTTGCCCCTAGTGGTTGAGTGCTGCTACTGCAGTCCAGTTGCATTTTAAATCTTTGACAGCAAATGCGATGCTAATAATTGTAACAGGAGAGTAAAGAGGTAAAATAGTCGGTACTCACTCCTCTTCTTCGTTCCTGATGCCCAACCAGTCGTTGATCTGACTCTGTCTAAAGCCCTGCTGGGTGAGCCACCTTTGAAATGCAGAGAAAACACAAACATTGATGGTTGGAGTACTGTATTTGCGCTATATGTTAACTTGGTCTCCATCATTAAACGCGCCACCCGAGGATCTTACAGCAGGTACTGATCTCGGAGCTTCCTCAGCTGCATCAGGTCAGGCCTCAGGCTGTTGATTTTCTTGTCCATCTCCATGTGAGCCAGCGCTTTACTCCTCAGCTCCTCCTCCAGCTTTTTCTTGCTGCTGTGGATCTCCTCCACCCGCGACTGCAGCTCGTCTGAACCGCTTTGGATCCTGGGAAGAGACGGGGACGAAGACAGTTCATACTGGCCAAGGGTAAAAATGCAGAAGAAAGTTGAGGATGGTTGCAGCTCATGGTTTTGGGAAGCATACTTGTCGGTTTCTGCCCCGTTGTCTAATGTGAGGAACATGTCGATATATTCCTTGCTGTAGCGTTCCTGAGTTTCACACTCCTCCTCAAAGATGCGAATTATTTCGCCGAAAGCCTCTATGGCCGTCCGATTACTCTGCAAGTCCTGAGAGGAATGACAGAAGACCGTTACCCCGTCTCTGCTATAGTCACCCGAGGAAGCGCAGAACGTGTCACACCTGTGACGTCTGGTTGAACTTCTCATACAGACGGTCGTACTCTTTGCTCTTCTCTTTGTATTGATCCTGTAACATCCTCAGCTGCTGTCCCACGGCTTCAATGTTGATCTCCATGACAACCTGCTGTGGGAACATACATTTATTTTGGTTGGGAGCGAGATTAGGCTTTTTTGCGAAGGTGAAGTTCGGCTTTATTGATCAAAAAAAGATTTTGTTTTGGTTTGAAGGCACCATGAACTCACCTGTTGGTGTCTTGATACGGGGTACAACAGCCGTGTGTCCAGTTTGGCATTGTACTGGGCCAGGGACCTGTTCTGGTAATACTGGATGAGGTGCACCACAGAGGGGAAGGCCAGCGGCTCAGTGAAGCCAACCCTTCCTTGCTTGTTGAAGATCTTTATCAGTCTGTTGGAACCATCTTTCCTGCCAGTGTGGAAACAGAACCATCACAAAGCTGCAAATTAACTCCAGAATCACATTCCTGATATTGGATCTGCCCTCCTGCTGCCTCTCGGGGCAGCTGTGTAGGAGCTATCTGCCTCCTGCAGCCATTGCTGAAATATTCCAAAATGGTATTCCAGCTCTGGCACTGCACACTCTCCTGCTGGGAGTGGCCTGGCCGTGGCGTGGGATTGTTGGGAAGAACCAACAGGAATGCCAAGGCGCAGTTTCTTGGCATTCACACTGCATTTACATTCAAGTACAATGTTTAAGCACAGATATATTGGTATCTACCATCTTTACACATAATCTTAACACCAGTTACCTTAATGTGAGGGTGTATTCCCCTTTAACTTTACTGGAAGCATCCCGGACCAGGAACGTGCCATCAGGAGTGTTTCTCATCATACTATTAACCTCTTCCCTGCACACAAATGGGTCAGTTACTACAATGGTCTAAACAAGCCTCCAAATTATCGCCGTAGTGACGTATTACGGACCTTGAGATACTCCCCCAGTACCACTCCACGTCGGACAGATTGTCGTCCTCGGAGCTGCGGTCACATGCTCCCGTCACTGTAGCCGTGTTTTCTTCTTTCTTCGTTTTAAATTTGGTGGGGTAAAAAAAACGCAAATAGTCACACAAATTTGTGGCATCGAGAAAACATTTACAGATATTCGGAAGCGAGCGGGTGCTGGTTCGTACCTCCCTCCTTGGTGGTGTTTGTTCTCTGATCTAAAAAGACGTCGTCGTGCTCGGCAGGGACGGACAGGTCCCGCAGGACCGCCGTCAGGGTGCAGGACTGGCCCTCGCTCTCGCTTTGGTTCATCTTTGGCTCCATCCACTCTGCAACATCAACTGTACAGCGACCCGCCGTTAAGTCGTGGTGTCAGAAGAGGCCGTTGACGATCTGCACCTACGCTCCGTGGCCCTGCGAGAGTGATCGTTTGGCTGCCTGGTCGAACACCAGGCGGGAGAATTTGTACAGACTCGTCTGCTGACACATGACACTGTGGCTCGCCTGGAATACCAGAACAGGCACTCCTCCGTACTCGGGAATACTGACCCACGCGCGGTGCGGCCCGCTGCCCAGCATGCCTCGCCTCGCCTAACAAACAACAGCTGTCAGCAATGGGATGCCATGTCGGCCCGAAGGACTGGAGCTGACGTACCACTGTGCTTGTTTGTGTTTACTGCCCCGTACGTGTTCATCAGGTGTCTAGTAAACAAAGAACGGCTTTGTGTCTTATAGAGTCCGTGATTTGGGAACCGGCGTGTGACTAAACGGGCATGTTGGAGCGTTCTGCGTGTTGATACGCATGTGTCATTGGAGGCCAAGCTGGAAGCAGTTGATGTCTCCAGCACTTGTGACAGCATGCTTGGAGATGCATTAAATTGCTTCGGCAGGCCGTACTGTGAATTCGAGGAATCGTGAACATCTTGTTATAAAATTAGAAATGGCGTAAACACGTGAAACTATTCTCCACGCCCCACTTCTGAAAGGCTGCTAACAAAATCTGATGTTTTTCTCTGAGCGATAGCGTTAATCAGCAAGGTTCTGCAAAAGCTCACTAGCATTGGTCCACCGCTGCACGGCAATATTAGAATATTCGTTCATTCATATTTGTTTCCTGTATTAGTGAGTTGTTATAACCAGAATGCCAGCATCAATAGCTCAGTAAACCTTACCGTGAACCGCTGGGCAAGGCTCAACGTTGGTGCTCTCTTTCTGCTGTTTTGATTGGGTGCTCTGTGACGACATCATCTCAGGAAATCCAGAATGGGGCTCGGGATTATCCACCATATGGTCGGCGCTCCGGCTGATGACTGCAGCCTCCTCCGTCAGACACAGTGATGCTAAAGATGACGTTGGGTAATCAGCTGGCTGGAGCTCCTGGTGTGCTCCCAGCTGGGAACCATCTTCCTCCATTTTCATAGCAAAGACGCGGCAGGTCTTGTGGTCGTGTTCAGGCGCTGATGCGTCAGGGTTAGAGACACATGATATCAGCTCATAGACGCGCTCATGGCTGAGCATAGACGGAGGGACGATGCAAAGACTCAAGGCTGCCCTGTGTTGTGGAGGTAGAGCAACGTCTTCATCCCGACACTCCGCTGTAACGTCATTGAAGAGCAGTGCGATGACATTGCCAGTGTCTTCCTCCTCTTCCACGCTTAGGAGTTTGTTTCTTTATCGCGGAGCGGTGAGCGCTGTTGCATCTTAGTCTCTCTATTAAAGGGATTCATATCTGGGGAGTGTTTTACTGGCGAGTGCTTGCTCCAGTGACATTTTTGACACGTTTTGATCTTAAAAATGCACAAGATTCCTCATCATTTGCTTTTTTCATTTGATGTCATAGAGCCTAAAACAAGAAAAGAGCAGTCAGCACTCACCACCGTGATCTCCTCAACACCTGAATATCTGCAGTGTGACTCTAATTTTCTCTATTAATATTTAGATATGCATTGCTTTTAATGTCGTAGGCATCGCTTTAGAGTGTTATATTAACCGCTGCGGTCGCCATTTTACGTATTTAAAGAGTATATGTTGGTTTGCACACGCCGCTGCAGCGACCTCACTTCCTCCAGTGCATTAGGACTTTCTTACAGTGGCGATAATTAATTTCATGCTTCAGATTACAGCACTTTTTCAGTCAATATCAAAGTTGGAAACGCAAAGAAAAGATAACATTATGACTGGAGAAAGAGTAATATTATTTATATATATTGCTATATATGGCAATCTTGGATTATTTTCTAATATCCTGCTGCCCCAGAGGTTAAAATATTTACCAACGCACACAATTTAACCAACCCAGATTATTTATTACAGCCAATATCATCCCCTGATCAGCAACCATGATGATTAAAATAATTCTCTCACGGGACGGTCCAGCACAGGAAAAGACTTGTTATATAATGCCAGCGTAGTGTCATGTTATGGATCACATTACATCATAAAGAATTGGGATGTTAATCCTCTTCCTGCCGTTAACATCTGGGATTAGCCAGCAGTTTATTACCCCGGTTACTCTATATATCCTGTTGACACCAATAATTTAACTATATTTTCCCCAAAAAAATGTGCAATAAAAATGTTACCCAAATTTAAATTACGTTATTCAATTGGTTGTTGGTAATAAAATGCACATAGAGACACAACCTTTCTCCAAAAAGTCGTGACGTAGAAAATGGCGCCGCAACGAAAATACTTTGACTTTACCCAGCAGTTAAATGTGAATTTTATATTGGATGGATAATGGGTTGAAATTGGGGGGTTTTTTCAGCCCAACTCCATCATAGTCGTAATACTGGACGATTAAAATGATTTTGTTTCTTCAAATATTTTGTCTCCGATTTTGGTTTTCCCAGAGAATTTTTTTAAAAAATCTCGATGAATATTAGTAAATCAGAAATACCTCTTTGCCACGTCGGCTTGTCGTTATAAAAATGAATGAAACGCATGCTTCGGTTAAGAATTTCTGGATTTGACGACGAACACTGTCGAGTTTGTAGCGATCTTTAGATTCCCTCCTAAATAAAATACCAGGTAATTTCAGTCGAAGTGGTCGATGCAGCGATGGTGACGTTGATGTCGGTTGGTTGCAGTTTTGTGGGCACGTTATCGAACGATGGCGAATTTTAGAAAACGAGACGGCCGATGTACGCCATAATTCCCCAACGCCTTTAAGCTTTCGCCGTCCTGTACCGATGCTTGAAATGCCGAAGAACTAGGAGAGCGAACGCGCACGGAAGTTCAGAAGGGGCAACTTCTGATGCGGATAACAGCCTGAAAAAGGCAATTGCCGTTAGGAATGTCAGCAGGATGTGACGGGACGTACCTACCTGGGCCAAGACGGACGGACCTGGCGACGGGGAAGCCGACGTTTCATCGGCATCATGAAGCGACGAATAGACACGGCTAGACGCACACGTGGCTTGGATCAAACCAACCACAGGCCTCTGTCCTCACGCCATCTGATGTCCCTCCACCCCTCCATTTCTCCTATCCCACACTGCCTCTTTTCCTCTCTCCTCCATGTTCGAATGATCCTCTCCATTTGGTGGTTGTCCATCTCCTCGGAGTGCTACAGATTCCCACGGTGCCGTTCTTCAGGGCATTCCCTCTCTTCCTCACTCATGTCTTCATTTTAAAAAAAAACAACAAAAAACTAGATTTTCCAGCACATTTCCCACGCTGCCTATACTTTTATTATGAGGAAAGAAAATGCAGAAAACCAGTATAAAATCAAAAAATGATATAGTGTGTGAGGAAAATAAAAGCACAAAAAGCAAAATCCCTGGCTTTTCAGAGCTAATGCCGGTAACGGAAGGGTAAAAGAGCAGCGCTACTCTTCGCAGCGTAACTCTTTATCACAGTTTGAGACCACGGTGGGGGGACCGAAGCATGAGAATGAGTCAGTGGGATAAAAAAACTCCCATATAAATAAATAAAGGAAGGATGCCACTGTTGCTATACAGAGCAGGGGGCTTAATGCTTTCCTGAAATCCTATTGGTCGGCCTGTTGCCATGTGCTCAAGAGTCAGCAGAGATGCTGCTAACAAATCAAGGAAATGTTCTAATATTAGACTGTATGTATCCAGGCAGCGGGAGCCCCTGACCTCTCAACTCTCAAATGTTACGTTCCACTTCACACATCAGCATAATGAAAGAAGCGGCGTGGAAGTAAATGGTTAAAAAAGAAGGAAAAAAATGTTAGGGCAGCGCGGACAAAACGGCAGACAGCGTCACACCGTCCCAAGTTTGTGACGTTCCGTGAACACAGATGGCACATTTAGGATTTTAATTTGATTTGTGCACTGTAATAGAAGATTCGTTTTTTTTAATTCTTAATTCATTTATTTGGTTCGGTGCTGCATGATTGTCGGAATGTTATATTTGAGAGATAAACTGGGTCTCCACATTAAAAATGAATAAAGCGTGCATGGATTGCTCTGGCTGTTCCTAGTTTTCTCATGCTGTAGATGTGATCCATAACAAATTCCCAACATTATTCAGAGCCTTTGGCATTCGAGAATAGCTACATGCATGATTTTTATTCAACGTATGTTTTTAATCACAAAAAAATAGACTAAAGATCATGGTGATTGTTATTCCAGATCATCGTTCATATAATAAGTTCAGATAATGAAAAACTCAACAAACTACGTGACCTTGTGTATACATTTTACAGCCTCTGTTATTTTATTTGTGTTGTCATTCAGCAAATGAAGGCAGTAAACCAAAGATGCATGACAGAATCTAACACATAGCATCATTCCTCATACAAATTTCTGTCTTTTTTAATCACTTTTTACTTTAAACGTCACGTTGTACTTGAAGCACCAGGGAGGCGATGGTTAGACTTTATCACCAGCCGCTAATTTCCTACAACCTGATCAAATTTTCAACAAATCCTGTTTGATTTGCATCAGTTGACGCTTTGAAGAAAATTCCCTCAGTTGAGCTGCCGGCCAAATTCGAAACCGTTTTTAATTCTTCTTTAAGAGGGAGAGGAATTCCTTCCTGAGGTCTTGGTCTTCATTAAAACTTCCCAACATGACGCTTGTGACCGTACTGGCGTTCATCTTCTGCACACCTCGCATCACCATGCACATGTGGCTGTAACGGGCAGAGGAAGAGGGGGCAATACACAACATGCAGCTTTAGAAAGAGGAAAAAGATGCAACTCTAAAATGGTGTGTGTGGTGATTCCTGGGATAATTGGACCTTATAGGGTGAGAAAGGATGGATGGATGATACTCACACAGCCTCGATCACCACCGCCACCCCAGCGGGCTCCAGCGCCTCAGAGATGGCCGAAGCGATCTGTTTAGTTAGACGCTCCTGAACTGTAGAGCACAAAATAACACAAATGTTTGCACGAGAGTAACAAAGAGGAAACTTTCCAGAGTAGGAGGCAGTTCTACCTTGAAACCTCCTGCTGTAAACTTCCACAATTCTGGAAAAACAAAAGGAGAAGAATCAAAACAAAGTCTTTGTGTGTGTGTGTGTGTGTGTGTGTGTGTAGCTTTTACCTACCTGGCCAGTTTACTGAGACCAACCACTTTCTTGTTTGGGAGATAAGCTATGTGAGCCTGGAACGTTTACAGAAAAAATATACTGAATATACCTAAAATGACTTTACAGAAGATGTGATTGACAGAGTAAAAACAACCTGCAAAATTCTGAGATTTGTGTTTAACCTTGACCTTACCTTGCCAAAGAAGGGAACCAGGTGATGCTCGCAGAGAGAAAACATCTCGATATCCTTCACGATCACGACTTCTTCGTGGTTTTCATCAAAAATGGCACCGTTTAAGATTTCTGTGGGTCAAAAATGGACTTTACTTACTCCACCATTGTGCAGCCGTGGTTGCTCTTTCCCACACCTACATTTTAGAGCTGTAAAACTACCTCCAATGAAACACTCACCTTTGATGGATTCGTTGTAGCCTTTTGTGAGGAACTGCATGGCCTTGGCGGCGCGCAGCGGCGTGCGCAGGAGTCCCTCCCGGTTGACGTCCTCCCCGAGCTCGGTCAGAATGTTCTTGTAAGACTTCTCCATCTGGGACACTCTGTCTGCGTTTGCAGAGTGGTCGCAGTCCTTTCCTTCTTTGCACAGACCTTTGTGCTGACCGTTGATGTACATGTTTGAGTACTCCTCGATGACTTCACTCATCATGCTGGATCTGTGTCACCTCGCTGGAAGACACTTCGGGACGCTCGGCACCAGTGGACAGCTGTTGTCTCAGGGCTGTCTTTTTAAAAGCCCCATCACTGTCCCCCCTCGGCTACTGCGTCACAGTAGTTTACAGTGTGCAGGAGATAATAGCATGTGGATTATTATCCTCCTTACTAAGATTTTCACACTTGGTTGAATCAATTTTGAGCCGCGTTGCAACCAGAACCACAGAGCAGCACTGGATGATCCTGTGACTTGAGTTTGAATACCTAAAAGTCATATGCTCTAATGGAGGTTAGATGGTCTGGGGTTCTTAGAGTAACTCATGATATGTTCGTGAGTATATGATGATTGTAGCTGGGATTTTATCCGACAGCGTGTGTAGACGATGACCATTGATGGGGTACAGAAGAGACACGTCCAGCCGCTTCCTGACCCACCTGCATCGTGTTCCTGCTTCAGAAAGCACTGAACCATGAATCCTGCTTCTGATGTTGCTCGCTTCTTAAAAGCGGCCCAGCTGCACGGCGTTTCCATGCTTCTGTGAAGGAATCTTTTATAATAAAATTCTTGGTTTACATTTGCTGCCCTCCTGGAAAACAAGGTCCTGAAACCTGACCCTGAGCTTGACACACGGAATCGAATAGAATGGACCAGTATAGCTGAAGTCTTTTGCCCTGTCATGTAATGATGTAACCATGTCAGCATGTAACCATGTCAGCATGTAACCATGTCAGCATGTAACCATGTCAGCATGTCAGCATGTAACCATGTCAGCATGTAACCATGTCAGCATGTAACCATGTCAGCATGTAACCATGTCAGCATGTAAGCATGTAACCATGTCAGCATGTAAGCATGTCAGCATGTAAGCATGTCAGCATGTAACCATGTCAGCATGTAAGCATGTCAGCATGTAACCATGTCAGCATGTAAGCATGTCAGCATGTCAGCATGTAACCATGTCAGCATGTAACCATGTAAGCATGTCAGCATGTAACCATGTCAGCATGTAAGCATGTCAGCATGTAAGCATGTCAGCATGTAACCATGTCAGCATGTAAGCATGTCAGCATGTAACCATGTCAGCATGTAACCATGTCAGCATGTAACCATGTAAGCATGTAACCATGTAAGCATGTAACCATGTCAGCATGTAAGCATGTAACCATGTCAGCATGTAAGCATGTCAGCATGTAACCATGTCAGCATGTAACCATGTAACCATGTAAGCATGTAACCATGTAAGCATGTAAGCATGTAACCATGTCAGCATGTAACCATGTCAGCATGTAACCATGTAACCATGTAAGCATGTAACCATGTAAGCATGTAAGCATGTGACCATGTAAGCATGTAACCATGTCAGCATGTCAACATGTCAACATGGCTGATGTGTCCAAGCAGTCATCTCAGGTCTGGGACAGGTTGTCAGAGGTCATGTGAAAGTCGTGTATAATGCGGATCACGCGAAGTCCTGGAAATGTAGCCTTGCATTTTTTATGCTTCTGTTTATTTTATGTAATTCTTCCTGTTAACGTGAACTTAAGTCTTTTATGTGCATGACGCGAACACAACACGTCACAGCAGAAAAAGAAAAGGAGCAACAATCATCTGCCTGTGTGGCCTCAGGCACTCATGTGGAGCGAGAAGAAACAATTTTGCATCCATGTTGTTCCAGATTCACGTGTTTGGGGTTGGTTTTTTTGGTTTCTTTTGTTTCTTTTGTTTCTTTTGTTTCTTCCCCAAAAGATCAAGTCTTACCTTCAGTGTTGATCTATGTACTGTTTAAATTGGCACTGCAGCCACTAACCTGGCAGAGTTGGAGGGGAGAATGTGAAGTATTTAAGCTAAAAGGTGGAAATATTTCACTGGCGCTCCATCAAGGGTTTATTGTTGAATCAAACCTCCAGATTCTGGAATCAGTCATTTACATTTAGGGATTGTAGAAAGTAAGTAAGGATGCGAGTAGAGAGAAATGTGTCCTCGGCCTCGGGGTCAACTGTCCTTATCCTGTTGAGGATCTTAACCTTCACCCAGCTGACTGCTGTCGTAGACGCCGGCTCATATCTGATGTGGAGAGGCGCTCATGACCGTGACCACATTAACGCGTAGATTCTAAATATCAGTGTTTTAGTTTCGGCTTCTGACAATAAACATTAACAGCAACCTCGTTTGTTTTAATCCTACTGTACAATATTGTACCGAGCTGTTTTTGATGATTACCAAATGAATCACTGCATCACAATTGATAAATTTACCTAATGATGGAAATATATTTTCGCTTTAATGACTCCTTTCTCTCAGCTTGTAGAAGCTGCACAAATGTGGCCCAGCTAACCAAAACACTTCAGAAACTTTACATTAGATACATGTATTCTCGATATGATTAAATATTTCACATCATTTCAGGCATGACTATAACATTATCTGACATTTGTTTTCCTTTTGTGTGCAGTCAAAATGTTTGCAGAGGAAGAAATTGCCATCAGCTTGAACTTAAATGTTTATTTCACTCTTGAGTTGGTACATGTTGACATAATTTACAGATAGCAGGCAGAAAGTGATCGGATACTCAAGGCAGGTCAGAAAGGATTACTTCCTGTACACAGTGGACACGTGTGTGTGTGTGTGTGTAGGGGTCGCAGGAAAACAAGAATATATGTCAAATTTAATTAAATGCAAGGTCTTCTGTCACTGAATACATTAGTGTTTATAGAACATTACCATCCGAGATTTATGGAAAAACAATATTCTTATATTAACAGTACTTATAAATGTTGGACCTATGACAATATATAAATATACATTTATCTATTTATATTCCAGTGGAGCTTTTTTACAGCTTCGATCCAGTTACGCCCTCTGAATGTCCGTGACCTGGCCAGTCTGAAGACTAGGTCTTGTGGGGGCTGCTGGGACTTCTGGGCTGGGGAGCCGGACTTCCCTGAGAGGCAAAGAAGATCGTCAAGCATTTGTTTTTCAGTAGGTATGTCTACTATTACCACTACTACCACTGTACTTTAATCAGTACATGTAGTTACAGAGTTATTGGTGATATTGGTTAGCGTGCATCAGTTTAATGCACGTTTAAATTAAGGGATGGAAAATGTAATAATGTTTCACACTACTTGGTAAAACCTACAGGGGGCAGCAGTGGACCTTGTGTGAGGGCCGCCCACACCCAAACTACAGTTATAACTACAACTGCTCCGACTGTTGAATCCACCCAACATAACTGGTAACTAGGAGGAAAAATGTCTTAGAGATTGAAATGCAGCATCTCTGCACACGGGGAATGTTTATTGGTGTTCTCAGGACACATTTCCTGATATAATATAAATTCTTCCCAGGTTTATGCTGACTATTTTTCCCAGGATGTTTATGTAGGGTCTCTGTTCAAATCTCATTACATCACTATTCCTTTTTTTTTTCATATACATCTTGTCCCCAGGCAGGGATGGACGTGAGGACGGACTCACCACAGCAGACTGGGTTTTTGCATAGTTCATGTGGGCGTAGAGCAGCACAGCGGTGTCATTGTGAGACGCCTCCAGCGCGATGGACAGAGCGTTGCTGCCATCCTACAGACACGAGGGACAGTGTGAGTTAACACACCTTAAAATCCAAATGTGTATGGTTTAAATACAGGAGAAAACATTACTATCCAATTTCTTAAATGATTACATTTCTGTTAAAGTGAGTTAAGGCTAAGAAAGTAAATACCAGTATTTACCAAGTACCGGTAACAAACCTCTAAAGTCAAGAATGTACAAAATGCGTCTCTAAATCTAGCTGTGCTAAACTGAAGCTCAATCCAGGAACTGAAAGGCAAACTTATACTGGCACAGATTTGTGAGGGAGGAAAACATCTGTCTGGCCTTTCTCGTGAATATCCAGTCATGATCCAAATTAATTGAACTGTGCAGATTTACAGAAAAATCTCAGCCACAGACACACTGGCAGCAAGGTGAAAGTATGAGCGTCAGACTTGTTAATGTCGTTTAAAAGGAGGAGAATTGCAATTGACAAGGAAACTGTGTAGACTAGTTTCCCAGGAGGAGCCATTTCCTGAGAGCAGATTAAGCTAAATCCCAGACAAGACATTGCACAGATATTTTCGGCGGTCGGAGCCCCAGCTGCTGCAGCAGCGTGAGTTACCCCCTCAGAGGAGCGCCGTCGGTCAGCGCTGGAAATTCAAAAGCCTTACATTGTCAACAATGGATATATCACAGCCAGGCCGCTCCAGGAGCAGCTTGACGATCTCCGCACGGCCGTGCTCACAGGCGCACATCAGAGCCGTGGAGCCCTCGTCGTCCTGCACGTTAACGTCAGCGCCGCATTCCAGTAGCGCCCGAACCATCTCCTGCCGCCCGTGACTAACGGCGAGCATCAACGCCGTCTGGCCCGCCTGCAAAATTGCATAAATTCAGCTTGAGCTGGATAAATTTTAGCATGAACTTCATGTTACCTGTTAGAAGGTCCCATTAGTGGAAAAAACAAATGGCATTCCAGCGTGTTAACAAGCGGCAGCACTCTCATACATTTTTTCTAGAATATGTTTTTAATCACTGATGTCTGCGTATCAACTCGAAACAGCTTGTGTAATCGTACACATTCAAATATCTGACTAGCAGGGCCGCCCTCTAATATATCACATTTCTCCAGGACAGCTAACACGAACGTCGGCTTTACTACAATAAGCAAGAGCCAGAAATGGTCGATACTTATTTCTGCTGCTTAAACACAAATCAATGTTAACAAACTGTGCGTCAGACGTACCTGGCTCGCTTTTGCATTGACGTTGCCCTGACAGAAAAGTTTCTTGACCACAACCATGTCCTCCTCTTCCTCCTTAACAGTAGACAGAGCTGCTAGCATGATGGCTGTGTAGCCCGCCTTGTTCGGCTTATCCACGCTGCACACACCTGCGGAGGTAACGAACTTCAATTTTATCAGTCCAAATACAGAGTTGCGCAGGAGTTGGCAATTTAGAAGATACAGGGTGTTAAAAGAGTTGCTACTTCCACACAGGCGATTCAGATGCGGCGGCAGGTCAGAGCTGTTCCACATGACAAGCCTGTAGCGTTCTACTATCACATGCTCTCGACTAACCAGAACATTTGAAACTAGCTAGCAGCGTCTCCACATAACAGAGAGGCTGAGATTCAGAAATGTCACGATTCTCACTGCTGAAGCCAGGACATTCATTACACTGCAGTTAGCTTTTAAAGATCACACATTCTTGTCATGCTCCTCTTGGAGGGGTGGTGTGATTGTGTGGTAAAAGCCCCGTCCGGAAGTGGTAACTGCGTTAACATCGCCCTCCACGACGTGTGACCAGAGGTTGTGACTCCAAACGTGATGGGAGTCGGGTTGGGTTGTTGTGGGACTGACCTGTGTCCAGCAGCAGCTCCACCACCCCAAAGTTGGAGTGGGACACGCTGTAGTGGAGGGCCGTGTTGCCGTTCCCATCGGTCATGTTGACCACGTGCTCCAGCAGCACCGACGACACCTCAGAGAACGCCATCAGGTAGTCCGACACCCGCGAAGGCTGAGCCGTCTTGGCACTAGAGATGCGGAACCACTCCAGCTGGACCGTGTGGGTGCTGGAGAGCTGGAAATCAGTCTGTATTTACTGGTTTACAATGACTGTGTATTCTGGCAGGTTAAATTGTTAACAGCAGCTCTTGTCTTGACTGAATATTTAGGGAAGTCCTCCTGGCTTCTGTGGTTGAAGCCTACAATAATCCAGCTCTCAGACAAGAGTCCTGTTATTGTCGCATGCTGCTGCTATTGTCTGAGCTGATGGTAGTGCCAAAAAATCCCTAAAATAGAAGCACAGAGACCAAAAACCTCCACCCAACAGCCTCCAGGGAAAAAAAGGGTTTCTCTATCCTCCCTTTCTTCTGGATCCTAACTGAATCAGTCATTAAATGCAATCAGTAAAACTGGAGGTAGGGGTAAGAAGTCCCACGCGGTTTTCATCGACATTCAGAAATTGTGGTTTAATCTAATGAAGGTAACTATGTGAGTGTGATGAAGCCTCAAGAAGCATGCAGGCACGCACCACTTCCTTACTCTTCGGCGCTCTGGCGTCATCGTTCAGGTGGTTCCTCAGGATGAGACAGGCTTCCCGCATTTTGGAGCTGAACTCAAACCTGAAACAAATGAAGCATTTCCAGCGCTTAAGCTCGACGACGACGCCACGCACGGGTCCAAAGAGCATGTGACTGCGTGTGCACGGAAAGGACGCACTTTTCTTTCACCACGTCAGAGGAATAAGTGGCGTCTCTCAGGGTTTCCTCATCGGTGTCGCTTTCGTCCAGGTTGATGTTTCTCTCCTCCTCAGACGTTTCCTCCTCTTCCAGAGCGGCCTCGTCCTCTGTGCTGTCCAAACACTCGCCTTCTCCACTTTCATCTGAAGAACTCCCATCCTCCTCCTCATCTTCCTCACTAGATGTAGATTCATACCTGGGAGACACCAATATCGAAGTCACATTTTAGAAAAGGGCTTGTTTGTTCTGAGAGCTCAGTTTTAGCCAGATTAAACTGGGTTCCACCCACCCTCCGTTCAGAATGCCAACAAACTGCAGGCTCTTCTTGCTGCTGGTGCGACTCTCGTCCGAGCTACTCCCATCCTTCCTCTTCATAATGGACTTCAGTATGCCTGTAGCCATAAAGGAAGCAGATGGGTCAAACAATAGTTCACGTGGAGTGCACAGAAATAATGCATGCCATACAGGTGACGTCCACCAGCTTCCCCAGTCTCTGGAGTTAAAAGTGACACAAATATATGGCCGACACGTCCCTTCAGAACTATTGACCAGGATTAGGAGCCTTTGTGGAGCGTCCCCAGTAACCTCCACTTGCTCTCACCTGTTCTGGCGCTGCAGGGCGTCATCGTTGCTGCCACATCTTCCTCTTTCTTCTCAGCCGTGCTGACCAGCTCCTCCGGTGAGACCTTGTATTCAGCTATTATCAACTGTCTCTTCTTCAGCACTTTGTGCTCTGTATTGTCCTCAGACAGGTTCTCCCATTGGCTGCCGGTGCTGACCAGTACAGCTGGATCACATGCTGCCGTTTTGATAGGAGCATCAGTCTGGGTGCTTTGTTGAATCTGGTTTCCCGTCAAACTCACGCCGACACAAGCGTCGCTGACCTCAGAACGACACAGAACCGAGGCGTGCTTGAAGTGGGGGGTCGCTGTCTCCACCTGGGCATCAGCAGTATCTGCCTTTGCCAAGACTCCTTTCTCAAAGGTCTCCTTGGAGTTTTTCTCCTGCATCTGGGCTTTGAGGGTGAGGAGGTCTTTGTCGGCCGCACTCAACCGTTTCTCCAGAGCCGCGATGGACTCCTGCTGGAATTTAATGGTGTCCTGTAAGGTGTCAATCTCTCGCTGAGCCTCAGTTGTCACCCCAAGTAGAGACTCCATAACCCAAACCTCGGCATCGGCTGTGTCCACACTGGTCTGTGCTCCTTCATCGCGAAGAAGAGGGACCTCTGTTCTGGTGCCTTTCTCACAGACCTTCACTGCGGTGCCCTCACAAGCATCTTTCAGACCCTGGCTGTAGTAGAACACGATAGACTCCATTGGGACATCTTCCCCAACGGACACCGATTTCTTCTCGCGCACTTTCTCCGGAGCTTTCACTAAAACCTTGGACGAAGCTTTCCCGTCCCTCCCCTCAAATTTCTCCGTTAGCCTTTCGAGCTCGGACTTTCCTGGGCCTTTCACTGGTGAGGGCGGGTTGGTCAGCCGACTTTGGATGCCCTGGTTCATCTTAATGGCCTCCGTGGTTTGAGTGAAAGACTCTGTGGTGGGCTGCCTCTGCTGGGCTTTCTCCATGGCTACTTTCCTTTCCTGTAGTGCTAACAAGAGCACATCCTTCTCTGCTCGAACACTCGCTAACTCCTTCTCCAGCGCGGGAACACCTTTCACCCTTTCTTCCATCTCCTTCAGCTGCCTTAGAGCTGTTGCCATCTGCTCTCGGACCGTCTGCAGTTGGCTGGGTGGGATCGGCGTCATGGTGGTGCCGGCCGCTGGCGTGCTGAGCCCAGATGTCTGAGGGCTGGGTTTCATCTGCAAAGGCTGAGGGGACTGCGAGCGCAGGAGCTGTTTGGGAGGGTCTGCGAGCTGGAAGCGCCCACCGTTCTGGTGCTGGTGAGTTTGTTCCTGCTGGAGGCGCCGGCTGGTTTCCAGAAGAGTCCTCTCAACGCGAGGGTTGCGCTGCGGAGGAGGGGGTGGCACCTTGGCCCCAGCAGACAGAGGAGGAACATTTACGAGGGCCATGGGAGAGAGACCGAGCCCTTCACAGGGTGCCGACCCAAGGCGATTTCGCGGTGGAGGTGGCGGAGGAGGACCTCTGCCGTCCTCGCTCGCCGGTGACGACAGTGACTCGGTCGACGTCCACCCACTCGTGCGTCCCCCCACGCTCGGACTTCGCAGGGAAAGCTTGGTCCCCCGGCTGGATCGCCGCGAGCTGACAGGAGCCCGACGGAGATGGTGTCCACTCTCGATCTCTTCCACATATTTGAGGAAGTCTAAGTCTAACTGGAAACCGTACGGAGTCTGGACAGAGTACGAAGCAGGCTGGTCGGTTTCCCCCTGACTGGGGTACATGAACGGAGAACCCAGGTCTAAAGACAAGAAGACAAACAGGCATAATAACATTATCTCAAAGCATGCAAATGTACAATGTCGTCCTTGTGCCTTCACTTGAGCACAGCTAAAGGTCACACTAATGGACGCCTCAGTTAGGGCAGCAGGGACGAGTCGGCACCAGCAGATTGTGTGAAATGTGTGAAATGAATTCCAGCTTCTTACCAGGCAGCTTGGGGTTCATTTGCACTGACTGAGTCATTGTTCAGGATGTGGACCTTGGAGCAAGCACAGCCTCGAGTCAATACCTGGCTTAAGTAAACAGGAGGGGGGGGCAAGAGGAAAAGGATATGAGAAGCCCACCGGATCGGCTCAGTCAATCAGATTAAATTTAAGTATCAAACATTTTCCATAAGCGTTACAAGAATCACGTCACCCGGTCTGCGACAGACTGACGCACCCAAGTTAGCAGTTGGATGCCGTTAATTAAGATTAAAAAGCAATAAAATGGTGCATAAACACCCGTGAAGCTCGTTTTTTTTATGGTTCAGCGGGACGTGTGAAAGCCTGTCACCAGGTGGAACAGATGGTGGATTCTTTACATCCAGAGATGGAGGTTTGGATAAAACGGCGCTGTTTGCTTTTGCTGTTCAGAGGTGTTAACAATATCTGACAGCATCTGAATCTCAGGGACTCACAAGAGCCTTTGCAAACATTGAATGGAGGTTTGTGTACATACACACAAACTCCTGGTGTTCAGAATATTCCAGGCAGGTGGAACGCCGCAGAACAAAGAGCTGCACGATGATCAGAAACCACGGGACAGCTGCGGCTCCGTCAACAACGGCGTCGCACCCGCTCATTCTTCACCCCACAAAGCCCCTAAAAGCTGTTGAGGAAACCGCACGGCTGGATTCTCTTCCTTTGATTGTGAGGGGGATTCATTTATACTGTCATCATTGAATTCCTGTCCTCTCAGTTCAAGTGGGACTAGTTTATTAAAATAAATCAACTTGGAAAATAATCAAACATAAAGGCGAACACTTGAACTTGCGGGTTCTGGTTCTCCATCATCTGTCACAGACATGATGTCTGGACAGGATGAGCGTTTCCCCTCGTTAAACTCTGGTGGGTTTTGCTGCGTTGGGAACTCCTTTTGGCCCCAGAAATGACAGGAAACATAAAAAACCCTTCCTTTGCTTTAGAGACGACCGTTAAAGGTTTCAACAGCCGACCGACACGACTGGCTACATAATGAGCTGCGTCATTTAATATGAATGTAGGACAGAAGCGAACTTACGGTGGAGAGACGTTCAACGCTCTGATGCTAATTCATGCAGCTGAAGTTCAGGCTGGCTCCCGGTTCCACCCAGCCCTGAAAGAGAGGAAGCAGGTCAGATCTGATGTGAAAGCAGTCAGAAACAGCGTCAGCCGCCACTTCAGCCAAAGAATCTTAGTGTATTTGAGGCCGTCTGGAAACTCCTGGAGCCTCCGCGCATTTTAAAGAGGGCCCACTGGACAGTTAGTGACATGTTAAAGTTCCTGATGTTGCCTTCTGTAGCTGGGAAGATCGTTTGGATTCAGTCAGTGTTGATCCACCTGCACGCCGTATTACAGGTGTGAATGTTTACAGAGGAAATTACAGGGGCCGTGTGTGGGAGCCGCACAGAGACGTTTCAAACCGGCCTTGGCGTGAATCCACGTGCATATTCTTCAATCAAAGAGCCAAAAACGTGTGTCCAAGGCAACGGTTACAGTTGCTGGAACAGTAGAAAAATACCGTCGACACTGGAGACAAATTGTCAGATACGATGTCTGCAGCCATTCATTTCACCTGAAACCTACACTCTTGTAGCAGCACACACACACACACACACACACACACACACACACACACACACAGAGGTGTTTTCCAGCAGCCCCAGGCACATTCTTGATGCATGTTGTTGCAACATGCAGATCGTCATTCAAGCTGGCTACTGATAACCTATAAATGCACACACACACACACACACACACAAAGCCATCTGTCAGCGCCACAGACCACAGCGTGCAGGCTGACCTCCTAAAGGGTGCTGTAGGCGATTGTGGAAGATGGTTTGGATAAACCAGGCTGTGGAAATAAGTAACAAATCTGTGGTCCATGATAGGAGGTTCTGCTTCGTGTTGTCTTGTCAGTGTGGGTTCTGTTTCCCATCAGCACTTCTGTCAGTTCCTATTTGCAGGTCAGACCTCCAGTAAACACTCCAACAAACAGATACAGTGAAGTTCTGTTGGCCCGGACGTTTGTTTTTATTTAGAACATTGGTTTATTGACTATTTTCGTTCAGTTTTCCTGGATATTTTCGTCTGTATAACATTTTGGAAAAAAGCCTAAAACACGAGCAGATTTATGACAGAAACGTGCGCAGCCGGAGAGGGAAAAGCAAACACTGGGCGTAAAGCTGCAGGTTAGCACATCCTTTTGACTTCATATTGCATCTGTCTCAATCAGGGCCTTCTCTGGAAACCCACAACCTGTCCCCTGGAGCAAGTAGCTTCATGCAAGTGTGCCAACAAAAACCTTCCTTTCAACAGGAAGAACCCTTGAGCAGGACCAGACTCCTATGGGGGACAGCCCTCTGGCCCATCAGCTGTAGACGGGACCTCTTTAATTTCTATATACATTAACTACATATGTAAATATAATAGCTCCAGTTTTGCAGTTACATACTTCACTTTTTATCCACATCCTCTCTTTTGTTCCTCTTTGTTCTTCTCAAATGATTCATTCCCACTGTCACACACACACACACACACACACACAGAGACACCAGCTCATCTCAAGTGTTGCCATTTTTCTCTGCGATTTGATGACAGACAGCTAATTACAGAGCGGCTGCATTCCTCCTCTCTTCTCTCCGAATTGTGACCAGCTGAAAGCCACGCTGAATTGAGAGAGACAGAAACTTGCATGATTATACACATCAACACACAATTGTGCGCAAACACTGTCATTCTGTGCAAAGTTGTGAAACAGACATAAAAATATATCCACACACACACAAACCCTGCTGTGCAGACACTGTGGTCATACCCACTTCATTTA
Organism: Takifugu flavidus; assembly: GCF_003711565.1. NCBI lineage: Eukaryota > Metazoa > Chordata > Actinopteri > Tetraodontiformes > Tetraodontidae > Takifugu > Takifugu flavidus. Next base: position 11,912,887 of record NC_079526.1, on the reverse strand, counting down.
GTGAATTCCTGAAGGATCCGAACAGACGGACTTAATGGTTCCCCGTCTGACTAAAAGGGTCCACCTGTAGTTTCACTGCTGCTAATGACATAATTCAATTTGAAGCAACTCTATAAACATTGGTAGGTGCTGTAACCCTGAACAAACTGCTGGTGTCTGGATTCATGTTAGAGCCCATTTCTATCGCCATTCTTAGATACGCTCACAATATAATCAAATTTGGGTCCGTCGGGTCCGACTCGAAGGCTTCAGGTAATGATCCTGCAAAGGTGAGGCGTCACTAACAATAACTACTTGTTGTTGATGCCGTTTTTCCTCCGCTTCTGTAGGAACATTTGACGGGTGGAGAGGCTGGCGAACGCGACCTGTGGTCAGTTCACATGGGGAAGAGGAAGTGTGCTGGTTCCAGGGGTCACGGTCACGTCTGAAAACAGTGACTTCATCTCAACAACACCCTTTTCCCAAGGGAGGGGGGAGTGAAAGTCAACATCCTGACTGACAGCAACTTTTAGTTCTGGATGATTTAACGGGAGGAAAGGAGAGTATTCCGCGTGCACGCTGAGCCCAACTGCAACCACGAGGTGAACCGACAGCGCTAATACACCGATATTAACGCAGCGTTTCCAATTAACGGCCAGAGCGGAGTGATCCGGCTTGGATCGGCGATCTGCTGTGTAGCCAGATGACATCATCGGGATGCAGGTCTACAGCCGAAACAGCAGCGATGACCTCTCACCTCCTGACCACTCAGTGGAGGCTGCCTTGAGCTCCACCTGACCCCTTCCCCGGAGACCCCACATCCACCTTTGGTTCCATTCTCACTCTCTACTGGGGACAAACATCCCGAGGGCTGCGAGCTCCTCACGGGGTTAACAGAAGTTTGCTCTGCTAATGTTTGTCCAGGGTCGGGACTGAACATGTAAAAGACGAATCCGTACCTCCACATAAAGGCTGTCCACCTCACCTTCACCCCCGTTAATCTCAAGCCTAAAGCCAAGTGCCGATCCTGACGGAATACTGGAGGGCCTCTCTGCTGCCGGGAGAAATGTGCAGTTTCCTAAAGGAAGCCCTCTATACTCCCCCAATAAATCCCCCCTCATCAGCACACACACACACAGCCTCTTCATGCCCCTGTGGGAGACCTCCCATTGTCTCCCTGTAGGAACTGTGGGGTGTGTGTGGAGGGGGGGGGGGTCCTGTCAGGAAACCCACTGGCCATCCTGAAAGCTGCTTCCTGAAAGTAGCAGGAAAACGCCAAAGAGGAGGCCAGCAGAAACCGGAGCTGAACAAACACGCGGCTAAATAACCTAAATAACAGTTCCAGCTTCACTGAAACTCTGACCCGTTAGACAGCGACGCATTCATCTGTGACACGGGAAGAACGCCAGCAAGAGCTTCAACATGTCCCCCAACGTCCCGCTGGATTGACAACAAATGATTTTTTTTTTTTTTGGGTGAATATAATTTATCACAATCATGTTTACTTCAAACATCACATGCTTCCCCTCCCTCTTCCTTCCAGACTCTCCCGCTAACACAATCATCCACATTCAGCCTCCACAATGAGGCATTATGCTTCTCTGGTGGCGACGCCGTTTTCAGAACGTTCTGTGAGGCCTCCTTGTTCCCCCCCCACACACACACGTCCCCTCACCCAAATGTCACCAAGTGAATTGAAGAAAGTTGCCGGGGAAGTCCGAAACTCGGTGACATTCAGCACGGAGAGTGTGGCGTGCTCCCCTTCCAGGGAGGATCTGAGGGTGCCGACATAAAACTGAAGTTTGAGGCGTTTAAAGGGGCTCCCCGATGACGCCAACCCCTTCCCCCCTTCGTCGCTCACGCACGGTGTTATTTTTGGTTTCTATTTTTAATTTCCGTCTGCGTCCAGCGAGGCGAGTGCACACGTAAGGCGACTTTATATCGGACACGAGCCACGCTGAGGTCATTTTTAATCCACCGGTCTGAGTGTTGCTGAAGCCGATGACCAGTTCACGTGCACAGTTTTTAAAAAAAAGAAGTACAACACGTCCTAAAATGTGCTTTATTTTGGAAGGAGCGGCCTGACGGCGAACTCTCCAGCACATACAAGATTTTCCTTCAATTACCCAGTTCCCACCTCTGATGCATCTGGGACCAAAGGCACCTTGTTTTCCCTGCAGACAAACCCGGCCTTTATGCTCGACTCACTTCCTCCCTCATAAATTCTTCATCTCCACAAGTTCTCCCGGTTCCGCCGCTCTTTCTTTACGCGGTGCCGAGGTTCTGCGTTCAAGGGCCCGAACATTTATCTCTCCAACGGTAGCGTCGAGCCTCCAGATGTTTTGATTCTCATAACTACAGAACAGCTGTCGTCGCCTGCACGTTTCAGTCCAGAAAGGACTGAAACGCGGGCGTGATGGTGTTATTTCCTCCACTGCTGGAAATTACACAGGCCCGGCATCTTTTTCATAGAGAGGCTGGGAGTAATAACAAGGCTGAGGATGTATGGAGGGTCTTTGAAACGCTGCTGAACACACAGCGCTGTCACCAGCTGTGGAAAACACCTTTGGTCTCTGCACCACACAACCTAGTGTTAGCATCACTTATTCACCATTGCTAATACAAAAACATGTTAATTAATAGCATTTTAACCTCCTAGAAGTAAATATAACTCAATTTTATTTATGAAGAAGGGTCTGGTGGTGGTTAATTATCGTTAGCTACATGCATAAAACCAGAAAGATGAGATGAAAACAAAAGATAAATGGATTTTTTTTAAAAAAGGGGAATAAATCAGGAATGTTTTGATCTGGCGTGGTCAGAACTGAACAGGGAACTTTTTACCCCGGAGCGACACACAAACGACTGCCGCTTCACCTCCAGTGATCGTCCACAGATTCAAAAACTCCCTTGAATTGATCCAAGGATGAAAACTGGGCTCCGGCTTCGGTGGCTCCCACTTCCAAAAGGAGTCGTGGTTTGGTTGCACCAGAGCAAAGCAGCCAGTCTCAGCACAGCCACAGTCGGACCTCCTTTCAAACCCAGACAGTTGCCACATCAGCTGAAAAGCTTTTTTTCGGGTCATAAATTACGACTCGTTTCTCTCTGGTATGAAAAAATCCAAATGGCTCCAAAAAAAAAAAGGAGAGAAAATTTTTCCCAAGATCTGCAGCCGGCGGATTTATTGACTGTTCGAGTGCAGCGGCTGGTCAGACGCACGGGATTAAATTACATTTAAATTAGATTTCATGTGTTGCGCAATAATCTGCAGCGGGCGTGTCATCCTGACGCCTCTCCAAACGACAGTAGAAGGAATTAAAATGTCATCTTCGCCGAGTCAACAGGCGTTAACGAGACGATAAAAAGGACGAACAGGCTGACATCAGCCAGGACCTCCGGTTCCCGATGTCCCACTAAAACCATTAGACTCTGGCCTCCCCGTCCAGGCCCAGTTATGATCTACTGCCGCAAACTGGGGATCAGGTTCAACGCCACTTGTCGCCTCACAAAGACGGAGCCTTAAACTGGTATAAAGACCGCAGTGACTCTCAGGGGGGGGCCCCCAATGAAAGTGTTTGGCCTCCACTGTTGTGACGGGACAAATAACCGCTTAACTGCATCAACAGCCTGGTACCGAGAGCCGTTATTGTCAGAAGCAGATGAATTTTTGCCCAGATATCACCTAAAAATAGAGTGTTTTTCCATCTGCACAGAAGGGTTCGGGCACAAACACACATTCCTGGTGCTTTATAAACACAAGCCTCTGATATTTACTTTGCGATTGTGTTGAGAAAAGAGCTGTGCGGAGTTGGTTCACATCCTCCCGGGTCAACTTTTATTGTCTCCGCAACAAAAGCCTCCAATTTTCAGCCTAAACGTTCCTCGAGAGCCGAGCCACGCTCACGTTCACCTCCCTGCTAGGTCACATGACCCCCTGGGACAGGAAAACATCTCCCACACTGCAGTTTGGAGGAATCTGAGGTAACGTCAGTGAGCGGCGAGCGCATGTTTAACAGCCCTTTGTTCAGATCAAAGGCAGAAGCCCCCACAGTTGTGGTTGCCGAGGCTTCGTGTCCACATCTGGAGGAGGAGAGACGCCAGGAACGATCCGGACGTTGCGTCCTGAAACCGAAATATGAGCAGAGGTGAATCAGGTCGGCGACGGCGTGACAGAGCCGTGCGCTCTCACACTCTTGGGACGCTGATACCAACCAGCTTATAATGGAGTTAAAAATACTTTGGCATTTAAATCACCAGACGCCCTCGTGAGGACACGAGCAGGCTGAGATCTGATTTAACTGAATGTTCCGATGGTCCGTAAGAACCAAACGTCTAAACACGACCGAACAATAACGGGAAACGGTGACGCGAGTGTCAGAGCCGACCTCTGACCCCTTTAACTCAAGGCGCAGACGTCTATTTTTAGCGCGAGTGGAACCCGAGCGTCCTGTTGCAGCGGGACGGTCCCTGTCCCCCCTCCCCGGGAGCCACCGATTATCACCTCGCACCGGCACACAGGATCACACCATTCCAGACGTTTAAGGTCCGGCTCGACTGTCCACGGGGACTCGGAGCTCCTGATTGGCTGTGACCTCGTTAGCAGATCAGTGCCACCTTCTCTCTTTGCTTTTCAGAGGAATGTTTGCTCTTTATCTGACAGCTACCCTCCATCCGTCCGTCCGTCCGTCTGTCTGTGCCCCAGAGAGGTTTTTGAGCCATTTCGCCCAAACCAGCTACTGGAGAGGACTCGGAGCACATGACACATCTGCCTGGCTGCACATTTCATCCCATCCTGTGTTGGTGGAGCTCACAAAAACACCGTTTGATGAATCAACCAGTTCAGAAAACACTAGAAAATGATTTTTAAAAAGGACGATCTAATCCTCTCACTTAGACTTTTCCCTCCAGTGTGAAGAGATCCAACAGGAAATCCCTCTGAGAGCGGACCACCAGGGTCTGACACCTTCTACAGCCGAGGTAAATAAAGAGCCCAGCTCTATTTCAGGACAGAGGGACATTTAAGATACTTCCTGCTCTGGTACTGGACAGAATCAGGGGCTCTGGAAAACACATACTTGATGTTTCAACGTCAACAGCACAAATATCCAACCAGGACATGTTCTACTCGCTTTCATGTTCCTTTATCAGAGCCCACTGCTGCTCCAGATGTTTGGTGAGACCTTTCCTGCTGGTCACTCGTGACTCCTCATCTGATCACGCAAGATTAAAAATATGATGATGCGTGGTGAGTTCTCAAGAGCCAGGAGAGGAGCCAAGGGAGGGGTTCCATGTTTCTGACAATAGAACAGAGTGTGTGTGTGTGTGTGTGTGTGTGTGTGTGTGTGTGTGTGTGTGTGTGTCTGATGTCTAAACTTGTCCACATAGCAAACAACATTTATTTTAAGTTTACAGGTAAAAGTGAAAAACGTGAATGCTAATTTTCACAGTCCCGATGGAAAATTCTCAAACATTCACCTAATTTTTTTTTTTTTTTTAAATCAGGTATTTGGATTAGAGAGAAAATGAAAGGCGATTAAAAATGGAAAACGTCTGGTTATTTTCGGACTTATTTGAAGACTAAAAAGTTAGTCTATAAAATAAAGTTTCTCAATGTATCCGACGACACTGGTGGAAAACGCATCAAAAGATGAATAATTCAGCCCGTAATTTAAGCCGATAAAATGTTAAAAAGCTGTCTGCTTTCCTAAGGAAAGAAGGCAGATGTATAAAAATGAAGGATGGCGTTCCATCAGTTATGGTCACTTATTCACCACAACACTAATGCGTTCATGAAATCTGAGGCTGGGTGAAGAGTCGATCAGTCAGGCAATAATCAGCTAATCAATGTTCGGCAGCGTGATGAGTCGCAGCCCCGGGCTGCTTCTTACCTCCTGCCTTCTCCCCGTGAACTCGCTCTGGGACTTGTCATGACTTTCCGAGAAGGTAAGGAAAAGTTTGGGAAGAGAAGGGGGGGAAAAAAGTCCCTTTTTGACACGGGTCAAGTTTCACTCACCGTAAAAAATCATTTCCGGTTATTGACGTCAAAATAAAAGCCTGATGCCGAAAGCGAAGTTCACAATATTCTGATAGTTCAGATTCCATTCATGCGACTTTACCAAATTTGTCTCGTAACACTGGATTATTGTATTTCGGTAATTAAGTGAATAATACCTTTCTGCATATCATTACTCTCTTTCATTCCTGCACTCTTTTAGACATTTTAAATGTGACCACAATTTATTTGAAGGTTGAAGTTATAAACTAGAAACTTCTTAGAATGTGTTATGATATTTTACCTACCTTAATTGCTTACTTGCGTAGTTCTTTAACGCTTTTTAAACTTCCTTTTTGACGTGACAGAATTGTGTGCTCTTATTTTGAAAAGTAAACCAGCTCTACTCGGAAATTCCCCGTTAAATTGCTGCTCTTTACTATCGTTAAAGGAATCGATGACATACGGCTCAGTCGTCCAATGAGAAGTGAGAAACCAAGGTTGGGGCTGTGACGTCACACGGTTGGGGGCGTGGTTTGTTGTCGTTTCGTTCAAGTGGCGCCAAAGTGACGTGAAACGCTCTGAGAACTCTTACAGGCGATTCAAAGTAATTTCAAGTCTTAATGTAAAAAAATATAATAAACTAATAGAACAAATCCCTCATGTAACATTTTAAAGTATTTAACCTCTGTGTGGGGTTAATATTTTCACATATTATACGTTGAAATACGCAACAGATGCTTCCGTCACCCCAAATACAAACAATATAAACATACATTATTAGTAGTTCCCCTTGAACATTATTATATCACATCTATGAAATAGAGTCCTACGCGTTTTTTGTTCCTTTTTCCATAAAATTAAATAAACCAAAAAGAAACTCAGTTTTTTTAAAAACGGCTCAACAGATACAGATCTAATTACAAATGAAGCAAGATTTTCTAAAACTATTGGTGTTCATTTTGAATTTTTCATTTCATCAAAAAATAAAAACTGGATTCAACAGACCCGAACACCAAACACGTATTACGTAAAGTCTGCCAATAGAAATAGACAATAGAAATCCGTAAATTAAGCCAAAAGAAAAAAAGAAAAAATGCACCAGCTGTTATCCTACGGCAGGTGGCGCTGCCGTGTTTTTCCTGACCTGACCTAAAGCTGCAGGTGAAGGATGTTAAAGCTAATCTGCCTAAAATACTGTTTTATTTAACCGAGTTACTTAAGTGCATGCTAAACATGGCCTGGAGGTGTTCGTATAGAGAATATACTGCATTGATGCACTAAATGTAAATTTTGCTTTACAATCAGAAACACTGTCGTCACGTTGCGTCCTTGTGTCTGTTAACACAGATCATCCCAGTAGGAACATGTGATAATTGGGTCGTCAAGAAACGACTGAAAACTTGAAACTTATCACGGCCTGTTTAGGAGCGACACCACAGATGTCCACTAGGCGGCGGCGTGTTCTGTTTTTTATTTGGATCGTGGACTTTTACGATATTATTTCGCAGTTTCACTCTTCTGATCAGAAATCATTCTATTTTTTTAAACGGTGCAATGACCAAAAGCAAGTAAACCTGTGACACAAGAGGGGAAAATGGATGACTTCAGCCTTTTAATGTGAATTATCAATTCCATCAACAAGTTATTTCAGAGGGAAACATATGTGTGTTGTGTTCTCTCCAGATAGTGAAAGATCATTCTGCAGCCTTGGTTTTAGATAACACAATATTTTAGGCGTAGTGACATAACTGATTACATCACAGAGCCAAAAAAAACCCTTCATCCTCCCCATGCAGATAACACCACCGTTTATTTATCTATTCTGGAGAATCACCATTTTATCCTCTGACCTTTCACACTACTCGGATCTGCTGCTGCAGAAGCATCACCACTGAATTATTACAAGATGAATTAGAAGGCCAGATAACCCTCCCGTTCTGGTCTCCTGCAGAAGGCAGGATTTTAATTTGGAGACAAATAAACATTGGCAGAAATGATTTAGAGGTTTGGCTGTAGGACAATCATAACAGTGCTGGGAGACATTCACTCTGCTGTAGCTGGGTATCAGACATCCTCTATATTAATGTAAAGAATAATGATGTCATGGCGTCTCTAATGACACCAGTACTGTTCTGATGAACACGTGTGGAAATGTGGCGTATTAATCAAATCCTGCCCACAACATCACAGAAATCGGCTTTTTCCCGATATATTTCCTATATATTCCCCCCATTTCTGGGTGAAAGGTGAAGCGCCGTGACCTTCGTGGGAGGTCACAGCAGAGCGTGAAGTAATATGAGGGCGGGGGGGGGGGGTGAAACTTTGGGGCGACACGTGAGTGAACATCTGCGCTCAAATCCAGGTTAAAATCTGGGGGGGGGGGGGGAGTTTAATTTGGATCAGAAATGCTCCACCTCCACCCCCCAGTGGCGGGAGGGGGCAGCATCACCCTCGGGGGGGAACAACACCTCTCTGGGTTGAAGTGCAGGAATCTGATTGTAAAAGAGAAAAACGAGCAGGAACCCACGGATGCAGCGTGCGGAGGGAATCTGGGTAAAAGGTCGGCGCGGCGCCTGGAAGGGAAGAGAGGCCGCGGTTGTAAATAGCAGCTGCTTTCAATGAAAAGCCCCCATCTGACCTCGGTTAGCTCCAGGCTACCTTTCACACACTTTCCTCTGGCCGGACCCGAAAGGATAAAACAGAACCAAGAGAGCTGGAGGGGGTTCTGGGGTTGATTTAGGGCTTTAAATCTTTAACAACACAAAGGAGGGAAATGAGAGCTGCCAGCTAGTGCGGCTCGAAAATGGCACCAAAGAACATGAATTTAATTTTTATTATTATTATGGAGTTTTTTTTATTATACAGCGGCTATAAGGTCCAATTGGGAGGTCTGACGGAACGTTCAGACACGTGACAACATCTTCACCTTTCACACACTAACCCAGTGCTGCCTAAAAACACCGTCTGCTCCATCCACCCCCGCCTCCCCGCCCCTCCGCGCCCCTCGTGCACTGTACATGTGCAGATGCGATGGTCGGTTGTTTTTTTCCCTTTTCCTTGAGGCTTAGTTGCCTTGTCTTGTACTCGTGTCAGAATGAGATGTACTGACGTGTATCAGGTCCAGATAACGGGCGGATATTTACACTCTTCTTCTCTTTGAAATGAAGGATCATGTTTTGGTGGTCAAATATAATCACGAGCTTCATGCACACGCTAACGGGGGAGAGTCTGACTCTGGATGTCACATTAAAAAGTGTTAAAGCTAGCGTTAGGTCAGGTTAGCCGTGTCATTAACAACTACACATCCCTTCCTTCGAGGTTCAAAGTTGCTGTGGAGCCTCTGGGAAGTTGAACACACACCGCCCTGTTCCACCGAACATCAACGACTTAACCGGGATCGGAACCACTGAGGTCCGAATTTAGGACTGGAATCCCCCAACTTACAGGAAAACAGCTGTTTTTTTAGTTAAACTCCTCCAAAACGTGATCTCTCTCTCTCACTCACACACACACACACACACACACACACACACACACACACACACACACACACACACACACACGAGTCTCTTCTTTCCTGGAGTTTACAGTGGGAGAGTTTTAGGATCATGTGTCGTTGTCATTTTACGAACTTGCCACTTTTATTTGTATTTTATTTGTTTATTTTCTATTACATTTGTGATTTATCAAACTTGATTTGTATTTCATGTTTTTTTATCTATATAATTGGTATTTTATGACTTAATTTTATCTTATTTTGCTTCCTCTGCTCTTCGTCCTTCTGTTCCAGCTGCTTTAAAGGGCTTTAGAAATAAAGTTTGAGTTTAAGTTGAGTTACTGTCAAATAACCCTCAAATTTAACTGTGCTTTCATTTTCATTTTTTAAATTTGAGCAATAACAGCGTGTTCTGTTGATTGGATTTGTTTGTGTGCACGACAGAGAAAAAAAAGGGGGGAACGAGACAAAAATTCACTTTCAGGACCGTTAATGTTAAATAAAGAAAATCTTGGCACGCTGAAAGTTCCCTCTGAATCCTTCTTTATCGTCAGCCTAAACTCGTTAAACCTCTCATTGTTCTGCAGGTCTTTAACACAAAACAGCTTCGTCCTTTCAGCTTGATTAACTTACAGCTAAAAGTGTCGATTTCATGCATCTTCTAGCCTCGATCACGGCTCGATGTTCTCATTGTTTGGAAAATCACGTGTGTGTGTGTGTGTGTGTGTGTGTGTGGTGTGTGTGTGTGTGTGTGTGTGCGTGCGTGTGCGTGCATGTTGGATGTGACTCAGGAATGAGGGTGTAAACCAGCCTGAGGTATCTTGAACTTTCCCCTACTTCTCACACTGGTTGCTCCATCTTGGAGCGGTTTCCCGGCTCTCCGGTGAGCAGCGGGAGCCTGAAAGCATCAGTGTGGATCTGTCAGGTCCGCAATCACCAGATAACGGTGTTAACTCCCTTATCTCATTTTTACATCCCGTATCTCATTTGTGGCATTGAGTGGATTTTGATCGACCACTGATTCAAATGGTAAAATGTGAACTATCTGAGTGTTTAAATAACAAATAGTTACGTTTTCGTGAAACATATTCAGTTATTAACCTGAAAACAGAGAAAGAATTACTAAGGTCTAAATCCCAGTGAAATAAAGAGAATCTGTTTAATCAGTAATTGAGACCTCTGATTGCATCATGATCTGAGGGGTGGGAGGGCGGGGGAGATAACCACACCCCTCGGTTCAAACAGCCAATCAGAGCGCCCCTCTGCTGCAGCGCCGGCCTATAAAAAGCCTCAGAATTCCATTGAGCAGCCATTCACAGAGAGAATTATCTGAAGCAGCTCAAACCCGCAGACGCCAACATGAAGATGCCGCAGCTCATCGCCCTCGTCTCCTCCACCTTGGTGGGGGTCTCTGCGGCGTTCCCGCCCGACAGGAGAGCCCTGCTGGGTCAGGACAAGTACGCCTCCTGGGACGACGTGAACGTGGTGTCTCACGGCCTCCTGCAGCTGGGCCAGGGACTGAAGGAGCACGTGGACAAGACCAAAGCTCAGACAAGAGACGTCAACGCCAAACTGAAGTCCCTGGACGCCGCGGTGGAGGAAGTGGCGAGGAGGCAGAGGGAGCAGGACGAAGCTCTGAGGGCTGGGAGCAAAGAGGCAGAGGACAGGGAGAAGCTGCTGGCAGCGCTGGCTGAGGAGGTGGAGGAGGTGAAGAAGCAGAGCAAGAACGTCAACTCCAAGGTGGACAAGCTGGAGGAGAAGCTGGAGGACGGAGGTCACGCGGGAGCTTCACGCGGGTGTTTGCAGAAGATGGTGGCGGCTCAGAACAGACGCATCGACCAGCTGGTGGAGAAGCTGGAGCAGCAGCAAGACAAGCTGGACAAGCAGAGCCTCCACCTGCAGATGCTGCAGACCAAGGTGAGCCGCGGCTCTTCTCGCGCCACAACGCGCCCGAGCGCGGCGGGAAACCGTCCTCATCTTTCGTTCCTGCTCCACCAGGTTTCACACAAGAGGCTGAAGCCGCACAGGCGGAGGGACGGAGAAACGGCGGCGAGGAGGGAGGAGACGCAACAGGCGACAGGTGAGGAAACACAAACTAATCTGGACGCTTGTAAAACAGCTGCGTTCCAAAAATCACCTTTGCACCTGGATTCACGAGCTGCGTCTTGTTGGCGGAGAAGGTCCAAAGATCAGGAGGAACCTTCGGCCCTGGCTGATTCCCGTGCTTTGCTCTGGTTTCAGGCGGAGTCAGAGACTGTCACCATCTCTACGTCCGAGGTCAGCGGGCCAGCGGCGTCTACACCATCCAGCCGGAGGGATCCGAGCCGTTCGCCGTCTTCTGTGACATGACCTCAGGTGGGTGGACGCACGTCACCTCCCACGTTAAGCGGCACGGAGACGCGTTTTCAAACACGTGCGGCGTTTGTGAGATAACGCTGACGCTTTTCTCTCTGTCGTCACAGAAGGTGGCTGGACGGTGATCCAGAAACGCTATGACGGAGCCCAGAACTTCAACCAGCTGTGGGAAGGCTACAAGAGAGGCTTCGGCTCCCTGGATGGTGAGAAGAGCCCACAGAACTGAGAAGAACAATCGGATTTCTGTGTCAGGAGGCCAAAATTAAGGTTTAGACTTTGATCCTGCAGGTGAATTCTGGTTGGGACTGGAGAAGATCCGTTCAGTCTCCAAACAAGGTCCGTACCAGCTGCAGGTGGAGCTGAGTGACGGAGCAGGACAGCAGCTCCCAGTGGCCCGATACCGCTTCCAACTGGACGGAGAGGAGGAGAAGTTCGCTCTCCACCTGGAGGACGAGGCTCCGTCCCCTCGGAAGTCAACGGGCAGCTCCGGAATTCCGTTTTCCACAGCCGACAGGGACAACGACCTGTCCGAGGACGTCAGCTGCGCTAAGCTGCTTTCAGGTACGACTTCGTCCTCCGCGCACGAGCAGCACGTTAATGGACGGTGGGACACGAACGTCTCATCTTTACCATCTGTTTCTGCTGCAGGCGGCTGGTGGTTCAGCAGCTGCGGCGACTGGAACCTCAACGGCAGGTTTCCCAGGAGGCCGAGCGGGCCGAGCCGAAAGCAGACGAGAAAAATGTTTTGGACGTCAAAGGGACAAAGACACTCTGTGAGGACCACCCTGCTGAAGATCGCACCCACCACAATGAAGCTCAGAAGTGACGTCTAATCAGAGAGCGGCTGATGTGATCAGAGCAGATCAATGATCAATGACGTTTCTATGCTGTGCTATAGTTGACTCCTGTCTCAGGGGACATTTTCCATCATATTGAAGTCACTTTATTCCCTTTACAAGGGCTCTTTTTTAAAAAATATATATATATATTTACAGTCTTTGTTTACAAAATTTTTGGAACACGAATTTTTATACTTGATTTTATATAAAAGCTTCAAAGGTTTATTGAATGACGGCTCTTATTTTTTCATCGTTGTAACTCTACACCGACTCCGGTGAACGTGAACATTATTCCCAGCAGATTATTAAAACCTACCGTGGTTTAATCACAGCAGCTTGGCTTTGGGGTCCAAAATTGACATTTGTGAGCTTCTAGCAGGTTAAATGTCACATGACCTCCGTCGATCACGTGAGAGTGAGTTCTCCCGTGTGAAGGTTCTTAGTTTTATTAAAATTGTTGTTTCAACATCTGTCACTTAAAAATCAAATCAATATATTTCAAGTGAAGTTTGTTTAAATTTTTGTCCTTAAACATCTTCCTTTCGTGCGTGTCCGCATCGTGGACGGATGAAGGACATCATAACATCCGGTTGTTCACGGTTTGGCACGACTGCCCCCTGCTGGGGAAACCGGGAACTGACCGAGTCGCTGCACAGCAGATGATTCCGTCGGTTTGTCTGGTTAGATCGCAACAAACCCGGAATCAGGATCGTTAATATCAGTCTCTTACCACTTTTATTTGATTTGATGATACTTTAGGTTGACCCGAAGAATACTCCTTTAACTGATCTTTGATCTTGGTCCAAACCAGAACAAACCCACCCCATCAGTCCCTTAGAGTAACTTCGTCCGTCCAGGATGGCTCATCTTTAAAAACATGCAAGTTCTCAGCGGCTGAGGACAAAGAAGCTTCAGGAAAACAACATATTTACTCTTTTAAATTTGCAAGCGCTCGTTAAAATATTCTCCAGGCAGTAGCAGGTAGAACTTTGTGATAACAGACAGAAGAAGGGGTGAAGCTGGTTTAATAAAGGTATATTATAATATTTGGGTGACAAAAAAGGGTAAACAATTGTCAAAAACGTGGGGAGGACCACTACATAGATTGATTTTTGTCACCTTTTCTTGGCTATTAACACAGTCTGTGAGACATCAGAGGGTCAGAAGAAAATGTAGCAGCATGATTTCGTAATGTTCGACTCTGGATGCTGCGTTGGGATGAACCAGGAAGAAAAAAATCTTTTAATATCATTTTCCAAGACGAGAGGAGTTCAGACACCAGGAAGTCAGGAAAAAGTCAGGATCAGTAATTTGTTGGGCCTGGAACCAGACCTCCCACTGAAGCTGAAAACCTCTGAAAGGATCTGTTCCTACACAAGCTGCAGCCGTCAGAGAGAAGGAAACGTATATGAATTTACATCTATGGAACCTTTGTGTCAGGTAATGAGGCGTGACCCCCCCGGTGGTCGCTGGTGCCGCTGCCTTCAGAGTGTGCCCAGCCTCTGGTCCAGTCGTGGCTGCCCCTCAGCAGCACTGAGGTGATCTTATACAGATGGCAGGAATCCGTTTTTGATTCATTTGCTGTTCTGAAGAGAAAGTGGAGGCATTGTTGAGACCCAGACGGATCCAGCTGTCCCCGATCTCCTCATAGATGGTGGGTGGTGTCTCCCAGAGCGTCCAGACTCATTTGGCCTGCTGACATGCAGGAGGCGTCGCGGCCACCAGGGGGCGCTGTCGCCGCCGGTCCACGGCTGCCCAGGCAGGCAGACATGTGACCAGTGTTGGCAGGTCTCAGAGATTGGAGAAGGACTGACTACTGTCTCTTGTCCACCTGGTTCTTCTGATGGAGAGGAGCAGGTGAAGGCAGCAGGCAGTTCTGCATCCTCAGTGCTGAGAAACCTGATGGAGAAACAGCTGATGTTTGCTTAAAAAGCCCCTAAAGGACTGTGATGGGAAGATCTCACTCTAGCAACACTGTCCCGATTTCTGCTGTTTTGAGGGATTCTTGCTGCTTCAATTAAAAAAAAAATCAATGTTATTAAACCAAACGGAACCGTTCTGATACAGAGTCACTTCAGATTGCTAAATTCGGCACTAATGTGTAATAACTGCTTAGCTATGAATAAAACAGCAAATGTAGCTTCAGCATGTTTTAAAACTGTACAAACTCAATAAAACCTGCGGTCATTCTGGAACTGAGGGATTATTGAGATGAGTAAGTTGCTGTTTATGTAACGTGATCGGACACAAAACATTGTGAAAGCTAAAAATACCTGCGTGTGTGTGTGTGTGTGTGTGTGTGTGTGTACCTGCACATGGATATCTGAAAACATCAACTCTTCTCTCCTCCAGAGCTGGAGACGTAGTTAGATGATGTGGACCTCGGACTCGTTCACACCCTCATACAGGATTTCCAGCGTCCTGCCACCGTCTGGCTCTGGACCAGAACCCAACCAGCAAGACCAGTTAAAAGCCAGCTGATACGCCATTTTAAACCCATTCCTGGTCAGTCTGGAGTCACGGAGGAGCTGGGGGCCACCATGACAAGTCAACAGAGCTCACCAGAGCCGGTTCAGGACATTGAACATAGAGGTGACGGAGCTGACCCGGTGATTTATTATGAAGTCATCAGAGACAGAAGCTGATGATCTTCCTGACCTGGAATCCGTCCAGCACCGGTTTCCGGGACAGAACCAACGGGGTATTTTAGTGATTCTTCCCGGTCATGATCGGTGTGACCGCTGACGACACCAAAGACGAGCAGGACACAGTGGTGCATAACGGGACGTTCCGTTCCACATCTACTGATCTACTGGTGCTCCCTGGATGTCAGATGAGCGTGAGAACAGCGGCAGGCTCGCGGCCTGACTCACCAGCTGCATCCACAGGTTACTCACGCACGCACACGCGCGCCGCCGCACACGTCGCTGGAAAGAAGCAACTGCGTCTGCGAGCAAATCAAACAGCCTCACGGCAGAAAATAGCACCTTCCAGGCGCCCTGGGGGGCCGCGGACCAACCCTGATGTGTCCTGTCCCGGTGGTAGATGGGCGCGAGGACTTCCTAATGAGCTGGGAGTCACGAGGAGGCGTCCCGAAGGGTCTCCCGGTGGCCGTCCCACGCGCGCTTCTCCACCTGCACCTGGGTGGGATTCACCAACCTCCACCCCCGCCTCCTCCACCTCGGTGCTGTCAGAGAGCTCGTCCACCCCCATCACGGGCGCCAGAGGGGCCCTGCTGCTGTGGGAGAGTCAGAAATAACTACAGTAAATCAGGGAGGGACCATCGGACACAATAATCGAGGCGGACGAGTTCAATAGGTCGAGCTGACGTCACGTCTTTGACTCAACCCAAAGGTAATTCTCCCAACAGGACCGTTTACTGAGGTGGGGGCCCCGTTCGTGTCTCTGGGCTGCTTCCTCCTGGAGTTCCTCAGCCCCTCAGCTGGCAAATGTCACGGTTCCAGCTGCGCTCGCTCGCGTAGGGCGTGATCGAGCTCCATGACGTCTACGTTTGTGTCACCGTTGTGTTAAATGTTGCGCAGTTGCACCACATTTTACTGGAGGCTGCAGCTCATTCTAGACAACCGCTCACTTTACCTTAAACTGAAATATTAAACAGGTTACAACAAGCCTTTAGCTTTGGTTAAACTTTTATAAAAAACAATATTTATTAAAAACAATAAGAAAATATACAAAACTGCCACTCAAATTAAATCATAAATGATAAATAAGATATACAAATAATATGGTGGGTGGGTTGATAATCTAGTTAATTGTGGATTCTTTTAACACTACAGGAACTAGCGCCTTTAATGTTTATGAAAAATTATGGAATCTTATTTTACTGAGAGCTAACAAATTAGCTTCCCAATAACAACAGACGGGACAGGTTAGCTAAACTTCCCAAAACAATTTTTCTATAAAGATTAATAAGATTTTTTATCGTACACTTTGAGCACAACCACCGATAGTTTCCAGTTGTCGAAGACAAATCTGCATTAAAAACAACCGAGAGAATCTCAAAAATTACTTAGTACAACTTTATTGAGACCCACTAGCTTGATGCTAACAATAGCCTCCGTGATGAACTTTTGACCTTTAACCCCAATAAGACCTACCGGAATTACTAGGTCTGTTTATGACTTGGTAATCTAGTTCTGCTTTTGTTGGTAATAATTAAAGACATTTATAACATTTAGGTTTGGCAAATTGTACATTTTGGATGATTGATGTGTTTATTATTGTAAAAATGTTCACGGGAAAAATAAATAGATAAAGAAGTTCTAACATAGAAGCATTCTGCTGCAGCAAAAAAAGCATTAAAAAAATCAGCATAAACATCCAGGACAAGCATTGTATCCATAAACATTTATTTATCGTTAATTTGTCCTTTTTATCTTTTTGCGCAAGTGCAAAAAATGCACTCAAAAGAGCCACCTGAGGGATGTCTACATCATTAAATAAAATAAAATAAAAACCAAAAAAACAAGCAGTGTACATTTATAGTACAAAATTCTTTTTTTTAAAAAATTGCACAGTTTGTGTATAATATATATTTGTAATCTCCATATTCAAACAAAGTTTAAAGGCTCAGAAAGTAAACAAAAATTCACCAAATGAAAAATAAAAACATTTTCCCTAGAATTTAAAGCTGAGGAAAATTGAGACCCTGTTCATTTGTGACCACCATAAATATACATATTTATACGTCTCTTTACATATAGTCTCTGTGCTAGTGTTTGACCACACAATCAAAATTATTGCAAAGTAGTTGAGATCTACTACAAAACACGGGGTCGGGGGTGGAAGATAAAAGCTTCTTTTTGCTGAATGTTGTTTTAAATTATGCATTTAAAAAAAAAAAAAAAAAAAAGGGTTTCTTTTCTCCCCAAATGAAGATCATCCCTGCTTTCACGAAGGTTCCTGTTTCACAAAATGTGCATTCAACATTCCCTTGGAACATTCCAGGATTCCGGTTTTTAAGCAGGAACACGCGTTTCCCTGACGACGACTTCTCTCTCTTTTTTTTTTTGTAGCTTTTGTTAGTGAACTTTACATGTGGGCCCAGCGGCGGGTCAGCGTCGATACGGGTGGAACCCTTGTACGTTGTGGTTCTGCCCCCGGCCGAAGGCGGTGGCGACGGGCTGGGGGGCCGCGGCCGGCTGCGCCGTCGGGGTGCCGTAGGAGGCCGTCTGCTGGCTGGGGTCTGCGTAGCTGTGGCCGAAGGGTGTCAGGTCCTGCCCATACCCTGAGGAGACATCAAAGAGAGCTTGGAGATCAAAGCAACAGACGGGAAGAATCGACTCTTCGCTCACGTGGCTCCTTCCTCTTCTTTAGTTTACATTTAAAGTTACTGTTGTAACCCGGCTGTAGCCGAGGGACGATGATTATCCAGCAGGTTGTGGGTTCAATCCCAGCTCAGGCCTTTCTAGGTGCATTATTGGAGCCTATGAACTGCTCCTGCTCATATGTGTGTGTGTGTGTGTGTGTGTGTGTGTGTGTGTGTGTGTGTGTGTGTGTGTCCTGTTACTTGAGTCCAAATATTTAAACAGTGTCCTTCAGCCCGTTTAGTTTGACGCTGGACGGCACAAACGTCCACACGTGAGTCCAAAGGAAACGAGGCTGTGAACACAGGAGCGACATCATGCAGCAGCACTGTCGTTTTCCCCGGGTGAGGAAACATCGAGCGTCAACGTGTCCGACAACAAAAAAACAACAATAAAATTAGACTATTTAGGACGAAAAGACGGGAATCTGAAAACAGGAAAAGGGGTCAAAGTCAGAGGGTAAAACCCATTCGGACCTTAGAAACAGGAAATCTGAGGAACAGAAGAGCGCCAACGGAACCGCCCGACAGCGGGAACTGGGAGAAACATCCCATCATGTTCCCCTTTAAATCGTTTCTCTTTCTCGCCACTCACGCTACGATACAGACAAGAGCGGGGGGGGGGGACAGCGGGGCCAACGGACTGCTGATGCATAGAGACAACTGGACCACGAACGCATCTTCGGACGGTTACATCATCCTCTCAGAACCAGCAAAACACAGGCGGGCAGAGGGGGAGAGGGCGGCGGCCCGCGCCCGCACCGGCGCACGCCCGGCGCCGTGCGCGTGTACATGCACGACGCCAAACATGGAGCAAAGGAAAAGAAGCGGGCTGCACCTCTTCACACACGACAGGGCCGAACAAGCGCTGCTTCGGTGGTGGTGGGAGGAGACGGTGCCGGCACCTACCTGCGCTATATCCTCCCTGCTCATCCTGACCATAACTGTGAGGAGGGCGCGTTGGGCCGGAGGCAGAAGGGTCCTGAGGGTAGGTACCCAGGCCTATCAGGGAGATGAGGACACCAGGTTGGCTGAACCCAGACACTGCTGCCCTTCTAACCCCCTTATAGACTTTATAGGTGCAGTTATGACAGAGGCGCCACGTCTCTGCTAACTCAAATTAAAGCCAAACCAAGCTAGCAGGTCTGATTTAGGAGGGAAAAAAAAGAAAAATCAGGCTCGAGCGGTCTCCTGAAAATGATGTGTAATGTCTTCCACTCCGCTAAACTCTGTTTTATTCTTCCACAATCGAAGTGGAATAAAGTTAAACGGAGTGAAATGTGCACAGTGGAGAGGCAGCAGCACCACAGCTCTGCTCAGATGCTCCTCTGAATAAGATTCATTAGCGTTAACAGACTGATTGGACATCTGAAATGCTGACTAACCCACTGGTTTAATAAGTTTGACCTTTAAGTTTGACCTTTAAGTTTGACCTTTAAGTTACATGTTTATCTCCATGCAAATATGGACGTCAAATCAACCCAAACCTGCTTTATTCACCGAGCAACAGCGAGTCTCACAGTGAAAATGGCGTCTCTCTGCAGGTGTCCAAGTGTCCCTCTACAACTGTCCCTGTGACTCTCTGCAACTGTCCTGTGACTCTCTGCAACTGTCCTGTGTCTCTCTACAACTGTCCTGTGTCTCTCTGCAACTGTCCTGTGTCTCTCTGCAACTGTCCTGTGTCTCTCTACAACTGTCCTGTGTCTCTCTGCAACTGTCCCCGTGTCTCTCTGCAACTGTCCTGTGTCTCTCTGCAACTGTCCTCGTGTCTCTCTGCAACTGTCCTGTGTCTCTCTGCAACTGTCCACGCGTCTCTCTGCAACTGTCCCTGCATCCCTCTGCAGGTGTCCTCGCGTCCCTCTGCAACTGTCCCCGCGTCTCTCTGCAGGTGTCCCCGTTGTCTGTCACAGTTCATGTCTCAGTCTGAAGGGTCTTGGACATTTTTAGGAAGCAGACAAAATGAAAGAAGCTGAAGCTGGATGGGGGAGACGCACAGGCAGAAAACACTGAAGAAGACGAGCACCTGTCCTGTCCAACAGTCACATGGATGACTTTAGACGTGGGTCCAGCAGCAGGACACAAAGGACAACACAGCCAGCAGCCTGAGACTGTAGCGTCTGAATGAACACTGAAGGGACTCAGGTTCCTGGTCCAGGAGCTGTTTACTTTAAGGCCCTCTGGGCTGTACCAACATGAAGAGGGGGGACATTTAGAGCTTATTAATAGGCATCTCCAAAATGACTGTAAATATTGTCTCACATCATTTATTGATTGGTAAAGGAGGGTGAGCTCTTCCTTTCTGACCCCTACAGCCTCTTCCTGGAGAGTTATCCCTGAAACACTCTGCTAACATCACATTGCCATTCTAGTTTCCCCCCCGGCCGTACGACCTGTAACGAGCTGCACAACTCTCTTATGTGTTGCTTTATCAGGCTGAATTCTAACCGGAGCTGTCAGACTAAACGCAGCGGGTATTTATAAGCCGTCCTGAGAATAAATGGGCCCATTTCAGTTGCTTTATGCATTTCCAAGAGAGAAACATGCAAAGATCTTTACGTTACAGCTGCGTGATTTCAGTGATTTCCTTCTATGGGTGCTATGCTAATGCTACCACGCTAGTACATTTACATGGTGAACAACTCAGACGTCAGAGGGGTCAGTGACAGCGAAGAGGAGGAGGAGGAGGAGGGAACCAAGTCAAAGGTCTGAGACAATAGAGAGAAGAAGACACCGCGCTACTAGTCCATTACTAATGCGAAAAAATGTAATTAAAAGCATTACGAGGCAGGGTGACTTAATTCAAACACGCCAGCATGCGCCAATAGTGCTAATCAATACAAAAGAGTGAGACAGAACAGAGAACCTCAGCACCACGTTCACGGCAGCGCTTTACAGAAGCAAGAAGCAAGAAGCATGTACGCGTGAGCAGCTTTACCTACTGAATCCTACGTGCACGTGCACCTAAATAAGCCGTTGTTGCATCTAGTAAACTGCCAAAGTCGATGGGTGGGGCCAGCGGTAAACTCAAAAGAAGAGGGGAGAGAGAAAACTAAAAAATGCTTCTCTTACCGTACTGGCTATAAGGAAAGTCAGGCTGCCCCGCGGGAGCTTTGCTCAAGTCCTGAGTTGGAGTGGTGGCCGGGGCGAAGCCAAGAGGAGCGCTCCCTGGAGTGGTGGGCGGAGGAGGGACCTGTGGAGCATACTGGTCTGCTGGGGAGGTACCGAAACTGTAGCCTGTTAGAGATTAATACGGTAGCAACCTTTGAGAAGACATGTTGTGAATGATAAACAGGCGAGTACGTGCATGCAGAGCCATCCAAACATTTACAGGCGTGAAGCTGCAGAATTAAAAACAAACGCAGATCCGAGTGTCAGCTGCCGCTATTTGATCTGCACTTTTCACCCGGCTGCTGCGGACATGTTTGTTATCAGCCGGCAGGTTTGAAGGGGAGGATCTATCAATCTCCGCTCAAAGTTTTTCAGGAACATATGACGAATCGGCGGGTGTCTGAGTCATGCTGACATCTGTGATAAGGGGGGGGGGGGTGTTCCTCCCCGACCGCAGCCACAGAAAAGCTGCCTGGGTAATCAGATTCACGGTGAAACTGTTTAACTGGTTACGCCGGCAGCCAAAGGGGATGAGCAGCGAAGCCGTTCGCCCTTCTCATTCACACGGAAACAAGGCTGGTGCAGGTTCATGGAGCCACTGACCGAACTGAGGTGCTGTGCTGTAGCCCTGCTGAGGGTAGCCCTGAGGTGCAGTGAAGCCGCCGGCCGGGGTCGTGACCAGGAATGCACTAAAAGGTGATGGAGGCTGCGTGGGGGTCCCGCGACCCGCTGACAACGGAGGCCCGTACCCGCCTGCTCCAACACACAACAGATCTATTCAAACGAAACGTTTTTAAGTGCACACCAACAACACTGATACGTCACATTGGCAGGAAAATGAAACACAAGAGGAGCTGAGCTTTATCTGCCGGGACCTGCAACGGTCTGGAGGGGCTACAGTATCTCTGGGACAGAAACAGAAAAGACGAGAGCGCGGGGCTGACGCTGCGTTTCTGGTCCACCCAGAGATGGAGATATGAGACTGAGCCGGACCAACAGCAGAAGGGGGCTGGAATCTATTCAAGGCTACCATCTGTCTCGAGCAAATTATCAGCAGCCTCAGCCGTTATGGAACAGTGATGTCATGTGCTTATTCCTATTGGTCAAACAGAGTGGAATACCCAAGCATGTCACAGGAACAGAAATCACTGTACAATGAATCCATAACGGGCCACAGAGACCAGAAGGGGAATTTCATGAGGAGGTGGAACGCTCACCTATAGGCTGGCCGGTAGTCGACACCCACACTCCTTTAGGGAGACAGAAAAGAGAATGAACGGGACAAACGGGGCACCTGAGGTGTGGAACCATCTCAGAAATCAGTTCACTACTCACCCTGTGGTCCGTAAGGCTGCTGCCAGCCCTGCGCAGGCTGCGTGGTCCAACCGTTAGCTGCCGTCAAGATGCCCCTGGGCGCCCACTGACCAGGGCCAAGCTGGCCAGGAGCTTTGCTGTCACGAGGTTCGGCCTTCTTCACTTCCACCTGGACAAACGGACAAGCGGAGCACATTTGGCAACACCGGTAAAAAGTCGATGAAATTCCTCACCTAGTCAGCCCTGTCTTAACACTGGGGGTTTAATCTTAAATTACTGGGCCAGTCTCAAAGGTTTTAACTCATATTAATGCTTTACTATCTTAATATTACGGTGTATCAAAGGAGGGGGATGTGTCTCAGGTACCGAGCGGGAATTTCTCTTACAAATGTATCAAATTTTCAATTCAGTTTTTTGGTTTTTTTACCTCTTTTTGTACCTGAGAAACATTGATTATATTTTTAAGACATTGGCCTACGTACGATAAAGACATCTATTGGAAGGTCTTGACTTACCTTTCTCCAGCTAACGCTTATAAAGAATTACATTTTTTTTATTGTGTTTGGTGGAACTTTTAGGGGTAAATGAGTGTACAAGTATTTATTTCAGTTCTAACAGAAAATTTAAAGGTAAACATGCAGGTACGATAAGAGAACTAGACTTTTTTTTTCTCTCCAGGAAATTTAAGTCGAATCTTCATACTGTGTCATAGGTGAGAAAATGGTTTGATCTCTTGACATCATTGAGGATTCCTGCTGGAGGATACGTCTTCACGCGCCATCAGCCCGACCAGTGAAATGGTAACCGACTTTATCTCGAATACTTCCACGTTAATACTAACGAACACACGTCTCAAAGCTCTTCCAGCTCTCAGCTTTACACTGTAAAGTAAAGTTGTCCCAGTAAAAGTGTCCTTTCTGTAACTAGGGAACGCTACCAGCCGTTAACCAGAGCACAGAATCAGGCTGAGACTAAGGAGGAGCCAACCAGAAATAGACTGAAAGGTTGAGTTATTGGGGTCACCTTGCAGGAGGAAAGCGAATCAAAAATTCCTCCTTGCTTTAAGGTGTTGCCACCTTCCACAGCCTCCCCTCTTCCTTCTCTGTCGACCTAATTACATGCACATGTTTCCGGCGGAGGGCTCGCCGCCGCCGCCGCCGGCTACCTGAGCGCTTTTCCCCCTGGGCATCACACCTGCGAGTGATAGATACCGTGACTTCTGTACGGTCCCCAGCAGCAGAACGGGGATTTGCTCCACAGTTTGATGTGCTCCAATTTCTAATTTGGTAGCTCACATCTCCCAACCTCCCACAAGGACCAGCGTAAGGTAATGTCAAATCAAGAACAATGGACTAGATCCACGTTTGATTCCTGCTGGAAACCAGGACAACGTCGACCTCACCCAAGATCACACAGGTTGGATTTGTAATGCAACTCGGTGACATTTAAGGAATGAGTTGATTGATTGATTATCACTGATTAGCGTGAAGATTAAGGGGGGGAAATGAAAGTATGACAAGGATAAAACTAACAAATCCCAAAAAAGGAGACATTCCTCTATTTGGATTTCCCTGTGGAGTTGATTAAAAGCGGCTA